>NW_016804920.1:59737-101712 GCF_001698545.2 Rhinopithecus bieti
TTTTCTCAGGAGTATTTGGAACTGTGCAAATGTTGACATTTACAGATTTCATATACATGGAGTGTTTCTTCTCGACACCAAAATTTTCATGTGTTTCAGCAGAGGGCTTATATATTAGTAAATATTTAAGTAATTTGAAAGTCCCTGGAAAATCGCACCACTGTGCTTGGTTTGTACTTTTTCAGGTAAATCTATATGCTGAAAAATAGAGCTCAAAACAGTAGTTCAATTTGCTTAATTATTGCTTAAAACAATAGTGGTACTATGTAAAATTGTATAATGAAATACAATAAAAGGTAAAACTTATTTGTAATTAGAAGTGAAGGAAATAATACTTTGAACTTAGCAAAAAAATGTAAATTGTGACATCAATAACAAAATATGGGAGGATGAGAAGTTAAAGAATAGTTTTCTATGTAGTCAAAGTTAAGTTTTATCAGCTTAAAATAGATTGTTATAACTATAAGCTATTTTATTTAAGCCTCATAGAAACCACAAAGAAAAAAACCTGTAGTAGATACACAAAAATAAAGAGAAAGGAATCAAAGCATACTAAAAAAAAGATAATAAAATCACGAAACAAGGCAACAAGAGAGGAAGAAGGAACAAAGGAGCTATAAAAAACCAAGAAAACAATTAACAAAATGACAGTAGTAAGTTTTTAACCTATTAATACTTACTTTAGACTTAAATTAATTAAATTCTTTTTAAATTATATTTTAAGTTCTAGGGTACATGTGCGCAATGTGCAGGTTTGTTACATATGTATACATGTGCCATGTTGGTGTGCCGCACCCATTGACTCGTCATTTATATTAGGTATATCTCCTAATGCTATCCCTCACCCCTGCCCTCACCCTATGACAGGCCCTGGGGTGTGAGGTTCCCCACCCTGTGTCCAAGTGTTCTCATTGTTCAATTCCCACCTATGAGAGAACACGCAGTGTTTGGTTTTCTGTCCTTGCGATAGTTTGCTCAGAATGATGATTTCCAGCTTCATCCGTGTCCCTGCAAAGGACATGAACTCATCCTTTTTTAATGCTGCATAATATTCCATGGTGTATATGCACCACATTTTCTTAATCCAGTCTATCATTGTTGGACATTTGCGTTGGTTCCAAGTCTTATAGTGCCACAATAAACATACGTGTGCATGTGTCTTTATAGCAGCATGATTTATATTCCTTTGGGTGTACACCCAGTAGTAGGATGTCTGGGTCAAATGGTATTTCCAGTTCTACATTCTTGAGGAATCGCCGCACTGTCTTCCACAATGGTTGAAATAGTTTACAGTCCCACCAACAGTGTAAAAGTGTTCTTATTTCTCCACATCCTCTCCAGCACCTGTTGTTTCCTGACTTTTTAATGATTGCCATTCTAACTGGTGTGAGATGTTATCTAATTGTGGTTTTGATTTGCATTTTTCTGATGGCCAGTGATGATGAGCATTTTTTCATGTGTCATGTGTCTATTGGCTGCATAAATATCTTCTTTTGAGAAGTGTCTATTCATATCCTTCACCCACTTTTTGATGGGGTTGATTTTTTCTTGTAAATTTGTTTAAGTTCTTTGTAGATCCTCGATATTAGCGCTTTGTCAGATGGGTGGATTGTAAAAATTTTCTCCCATGTGGTAGATTGCCTGTTAACTCTGATGGTGGTTTCTTTTGCTGTGCAGAAGCTCTTTAGTTTAATTAGATCCCATTTGTCTGTTTTAGCTTTTGTTCCCATTACTTTTGGTGTTTTAGTCATGAAGTCTTTGCCCATGCCTATGTCCTGAATGGTATTGTCTAGGTTTTCTTCTAGGGTTTTTATGGTTTTAGGTCTAACATTTAAGTCTTTAATCCATCTTGAATTAAATTTTAGAATGTTGAATACTGGACCCCACTCTCTTCTGGCTTATAGAGTTTCTGCTGAGAGATCAGCTGTTAGTCTGATGGGCTTCCCTATGTGGGTAACCTGACCTTTCTCTCTGGCTGCCCTTACTATTTTTTTCCTTCATTTCCACTTTGGTGAATCTGACAATTATGTGTCTTGGAGTTGCTCTTCTCAAGGAATATCTTTGTGACGTTCTCTGTATTTCCTGAATTTGAATGTTGGCCTGCCTTGCTAGGTTGGGGAAGTTCTCCTAGATAATATCCTGAAGAATGTTTTCCAACTTGGTTCCATTCTCCCCATGACTTTCAGGTGCAGCAATCCGATGTAGATTTGGTCTTTTCACATAGTCCCATATTTCTTGGAGGCTTTGTTCATTTCTTTTTACTCTTTTTTTCTCTAAACTTCTCTTCTCCCTTCATTTCACTCATTTGATCTTCAGTCACTGATACTGTTTCTTTCACTTGATCGAATCGGCTACTGAAGCTTGTGCATGCATCACATAGTTCTCGTGCCATGGTTTTCAGCTCCATCAGTTCATTTAAGGTCTTCTCTATGCTGTTCGTTCTAGTTAGTCATTTGTCTAATCTTTTTTCAAGTTTTTAGCTTCTTCGTGATGGGTTGGAACATCCTCCTTTAGCTCGGAGAAGTTCGTTATTACTGATCATCTGAAGCCTTCTTCTCTCAACTCATCAAAGTCATACTCCATCCAGCTTTGGTCCATTGCTGGCAAGGAGTTGCATGCCTTTGGAGGAGAAGAAGCACTCTGATTTTGAGAATTTTCAGCTTTTCTGCACTACTTTTTCCCTGTCTCTGTGGTTTTGTCTACCTTTGGTCTTTGATGATGGTGACGTACAGATGGGGTTTTGGTGTGGATGCCCTTTCTGTTTGTTAGTTTTCCTTCTAACAATCAGGCCCCTCAGCTGCAGGTCTGTTGGAGTTTGCTGGAGGTCCACTCCAGACCTTGTTTACTTTGTATCACCAGTAGAGACTGCTGAATAGCAAATATTGCAGAACAACAAATGTTGCTGCCCGATCCTTCCTCTGGAAGCTTTGTCTCAGAGGGGTACCCCCGGCTACATGAGGTGTCAGTCGGCCCCTACTGGGACATGTCTCCCAGTTAGGCTACTCAGGGGTCAGGGACCCACTTGAGGAGGCAGTCTGTCTGTTCTCAGATCTTAAACTCCATGCTGGGAGAACCACTACTCTCTTCAAAGCTGTCAGACAGGGACGTTTGAGTCTGCAGAAGTTTCTGCTGCCTTTTGTTCAGCTATGCCCTGCCCCCAGTGGTGGAGTCTACAGAGGCAGACAGGCCTTCTTGAGCTGTGGTGGGCTCCACCCAATTCAAGCTTCCCGGCCACTTTGTTTACCTACTCAAGCCTCAGCACAGTGGATGCCCCTCCCCCAACCTCACTGCCGCCTTGCAGTTCGATCTCAGACTGCTGTGTTAGCAGTGAGCAAGGCTCTGTGGGAGTGGGACCCTCCGAGCCAGGCATGGGATATAATCTCCTGGTGTGCCGTTTGCTAGGACCATTGTAAAAGCGCAGTATTAGGGTGGGAGTGTCCCGATTTTCCAGGTACTGTCTGTCATGGCTTCCCTTGGCTAAGAAGGGGAATTCCCCAACCCCTTGTGCTTCCTGGGTGAGGTGAGGTGATGTCCTGCCCTGCTTCAGCTCACATTCTCTGGGCTGCACCCACTGTCCAACAAGCCTCCATGAGATGAACCTGGTACCTCAGTTGGAAATGCAGAAATCACCTGTCTTCTGCGTCCCTCACACCAGGAGCTGTAGACTGGAGCTGTTCCTATTTGGCCATCTTGGAACTGGGCAAATGGATTGGATTCTTGAATCAAAAGACAAAGTGGCTGACTAGATAAAAAAACCAAGATCCTACTATATGCTACCTACAAAAGACTCACTTTAGCTTTAAGAACACACATGAATTGAAAGTGAAGGAAGGCAAAGATATTTCATGCAAACAGTAACCAAAACAACATGGGGTGACTATACTTTTATCAAACAAAATAGACTTTAAGTAAAAAGCTGTCAACAGAGACAAAGAAGATTATTATATAATAATAAAGAGTCAATTTATCAAGAGGGTATAATAATTGTAAATATATATGCACCCAACTTTGGACCACCTAAATTTATAAAGCAAATAATAACAAAACTGAAGGGAGAAATCGACAGTAATATAATAATAGTAGGGCACTCAATACCCAACTTGCAACAATGGGTGGATCATCCAGAAATAAAATCAATTAAAAAACAGCAAATTTGAACAATATTATAGACTAACATAACAGACACTGTGTGTTCTGTACATGTAATACTATAGCAGCAAAACACATGTCCTTTATAAAGACACAAGAAACATTCTTCAGGATAGATAATACGTTAGGCCACAAAACAAGACTTAGCAAATTCCAGAAGATAGAAATTATATCAAGTTTTTTTTTCTGACCATAATGGTATGAAAATAGAAGTCAATAACATGAAAAAATTGGAGAATTCATAAATATGTGGAAATTAAACAACACTGTCTTGAAGAAGCAGTGGGTTAAAAAAGAAATCTAAAGGAAAACAAAAATCTCGAGACAAAGGAAAGAAAACATGCCCAAACTTATTGGATTCAGCAAAACTAAGAGGAAAGATTATAGACATAAATGTCTGTATTAAGAATAAAGAAACATCTCAAGTACACAATTTGATTCTTCAAATAACTAGAAAAAATAAAAATTAAGCCCAAAGTCAGAAAAAGGAAGGAAATAATGAAAACCAAAGCAGTAATAAATGAAATCAAGACTAGAAAAACAATAAAATAGATCTGACACTAAGAGTTATGTTTTTGAAAAAATTAACAAAATTGACACATCTTTAGTTAGACTAAGAGAAAAAAACTCAAATAAATAAAACTGTATATAAAAGAGGATATAACTAATACCACCAACATGCAAAGGATCATGAAATACTACTATGAATAATCATATGCCAACAAATTGAATAACCTATAATAAATAGATACATTTCTGTAAATATATAACCTGTTGAGACTGAATCATGAAGAAATAGAAAATCTGAATAGACCAATAAATAAGGAGATTGAATCAGTAGTCAAAAATCTCCCAACAAAGAAAAGCCTGGAACATGATGGCTTCTCTGGTGAAGTCTATAAAACATTTATTTTATTAAACTTTTATTTTAGGTTCAGGGGTACATGTGCAGATTTGTTATATAGGTAAACTTGTGTCATGGCAGTTGGTTGTACAGAATATTTCATTACCCAGGTATTAAGACTCATGCCCATTTGTTATTTCTCTGGATCATCTCCCTCCTCCCACTCTCCACCCACCAACAGGCCCCAGTGTTTGTTATTTCCCTCTATGTGTACATGTGGTCTCATCAGTTAGCTCCCACTTATAAGTGAGAACATGTGGCTGACTTTCTGTTCCTGTGTTAGTTTGTTAAGGATAATAGCCTCCAGCTTCATCCATGTTCCTGCATAGGACATGATCTTGTTCCTTTTTATGGCTGCCTAGTATTCCATGGTGTATATGTACCACATTTTCTCAGTCTAGTCTACCATTGGTGGGCATTTAGGTTGATTCCATGTCTTTGCTATTGTGAATAGTGCTACAATGAACATACATGTGCATGTGTTTTTATAATAGGGCAATTTATATTTTTTGGGATACCCCAGTAATGGGATTGCTGGGTCTAATGGTATTTGTTTCTAGGTTTTGAGGAATTGCCACACTGTCTTCCACAGTGGTTGAACTAATTTAAACTCCCACTAACAGTGTATAAGCATTCCTTTTTCTCCACAAGCTTGCCAGTATCTATTATTTTTTGACTTTTTAATAGCTATTCTCACTGTTGTGAGATGGTATCCCATTGTGGTTTTGATTTGCATTTCTCTAATGATCAGTGATGTTAAGCTTTTTTTCATATGATTTTTGGCCACATGTATGCCTTCCTTTGAAAAGTCTCTGCTCATGTCCTTTGCCACTTTTTGTTGGGGTTATTTGTCTTTTTCTTGTAAATTTAAGTTATTTGTAGATGCTGGATATTAGACCTTTGTCAGATGCATAGTTTGCAAATTTTTTCTCTAATTCTGTAGGTTGTCTGTTCACTCTGTTGATAGTTTCCTTTGCTGTGCAGAAGCCCTTTAGTTTAATTAGATCCCATTTGTCATTTTTTTTGCCTTCGTTGCAATTTTTTAGTGCCTTCATAATGAAATCTTTACCCATTTCTATGTCCAGAATCATATTGCCTAGGTTGTTTTTCAGGTTTTTTAAAAAATAGTTTTGAGTTTTACATTTAAGTCTTTAATCTATCTTGATTTAATTTTTGTATATGGGGTGAGGATGGGGTCTAGTTTCCATCTTCTGCATATGGCTAGCCAGTTATCCCAGGACCATTTGCTGCATAGGGGATTCTTTCCCCATTGCTTGTTTTGTCAGGTTTGTTGAAGATCAGATAGTTGTAGGTGTGCAGGCTTATTTCTCAGTTCTCTATTCTGTTCCATTGGTCTATGTATCTGTACCATACTGTTTTGATTACTCTCGTTTCCTAGTACAGTTTAAGTCAAGTAGCATAATGCCTCCAGCTTTGTTCTTTTTGCTTAGAATTGCCTTGGCTACTAGGGGTCTTTTTTGGTTCCATATGAATTTTAAAATAGTTTTTTTCTAGTTCTGTGAAGAATGTCAATGGTAGTTTAATGGGAATAGCATTGAATCTATAAATTGCTCTGGGTGGTATGGCCATTTTAATGATATTGAATCTTCCTGTTCATGAGCATGGAATCTTTTTTCATTTGTTTGTGTAGTCTCTGATTTCTTTTTCCATTTTTTTTTTTTGAGATGGAGTCTCACTCTGTCACCCTATCTGGAGTGCAATGGCATGATCTTGGCTCACTGCAACCTCCACCTCCCAGGTTCAAGTGATTCTCCTGCCTCAGCCTCCCAAGTAGCTGGGATTACAGACATGTACCACCACACCCAGTTAATTTTTGTATTTTTAGTAAAGATAGGGTTTCACCATGTCGGCCAGGCTGGTCTCGAACTCCTGACCTCAAGTGATCCACCTACCTCAGCCTTCCAAAGTGCTGGGATTACAGGCCTGAGTCATCATGCCTGGCCAGCAATATTTGATTTCTTTGAGCAGTGTTTTGTAGTTCTCTCGTAGAGATCTTTCACCTCCCTGATTAGCTATATTCCTAGGTATTTTATTCTGTTTGTGGCAACTGTGCATTGGATTGCATTCCACATTTGGCTGTTGGCTTGACTGTTGGTGTATAGGAATGTTAGTGAGTTTTGCACATTGATTTTGTATCCTGAGACTTTGCTGAAGTTGTTTATTAGCTTAAAGAGCTCTTGGGGTGACGGCATGGGGTTTCCTAGATATAGGATTATGCTGTATGAAAATAGGAATAGTTTAACTTCCTCTCTCTCTCTCTCTCTTTTTTTTTTTTTATTTGAGATGGAATTTCACTTTTGTCACCCAGGCTGGAGTGCAATGGCATGATCCTGGCTCACCACAACCTCTGCCTCCTGGGTTCAAGCAATTCTCCTGCCTTAGCCTCCCAAGTAGCTGGGATTACAGGCATGCACCAACATGCCTGGCTAATTTTGTATTTTTAGTAGAGATAGGGTTTCTCCATTTTGGTCAGGCTGTTCTCGAACTCCTGACCTCAGGTGATCTGCCTGCCTCAGCCTCCCAAAATGCTGGGATTACAGGCATGAGCCACCATGCCTGGCCAACTTCCTCTCTTTTTATTTGGATGCTCTTGTTTTTCTCTCTTGCCTGATTGCTCTGGCTGGGACTTCTAATATTATGTTGAATAGCAATGGTTAGAGAGAGCATCCTTGTCTTGTGCCAGTTTTGAAAGAGGGAAGGCTTCCAACTTTTTCTCATTCAGTATGATGTTGACTGTGTGTTTTTCATACATGGTTCTTATTATTTTGAGGTATTTTCCTTCAATACCTAGTTAATTGACAGTTTTTTTTTTTTTTGAGACAGAGTCTCACTCTGTCACCAGGCTGGAGTGCGATGGCATGATCTTGGCTCACTGAAACCTCTGCCTCCTGGGTTGAAGCAATTCTCCTGCCTCAGCCTCCCAAGTAGCTAGGATTACAGGTGTATGCCACAATGCCTGGCTAATTTTTGTATTTTTAGTAGAGATGGAATTTCACCATATTTTCCAGGCTGGTCTTAAACTCCTGATGTCAAGTGATCCACATGCCTTAGCCTTCCAAAATGCTGGGATTACAGGCATGAGTCACTGCATCCAGCCTGTTGACAGTTTTTGACATGAATGGATGTTGAATTTTATTGAAAGCCCTTTCGACATCTGTTGAGATAATCATGTGGTTTTTGTCTTTAGTCTTCTTTATGTGATGAATCATGTTTATTGATTTGTGTTGAACCAACCTTGCATTCCAGGGATAAAACCTACTTGATCATGGTGGATAAGCTTTTTGATGTGCTGCTGGATTCAAATCACCAGTAGTTTGTTGAAAATTTTTTACATCAATGTTCATCAAAGATATTGGCCTGAAATTTTCTTTTTTTGTTGTATCTCTGCCAGGTTTTGGTGTCAGGATAATTCTGGCCTCATAGAATGAGTTAGAGAGGAGTCCCTCCTCCTCAATATTTTGGAATTGTTTCAGCAGGAATGGCACCAGCTCTTCTTTGTACATCTAGTAGAATTCAGTTCTGAATCCTTCTTGTCCTGGGCTTCCTTTTGGTTGGTAGGCTATTTTTTACTGACTAAATTTCAGACCCTGTTATTGGTCTTTTCATGGATTCAATTTCTTCCTGGTTCAATCTTGGGAAGTTGCATGTGTCCAGGAATTTATCCATTTCTTCTAGATTTTCTAGTTTGTGCACATAGAGGTGTTCATACTACCCTCTGATGGTTGTTTATATTTCTTTAGGTTCAGTGGTAATATCCCCCTTGTCATTTCTGATTGTGTTATTAAAGAGAAAACCCCCTTCTTCTTTATTAGTCTAGCTAGTGGTCTATCCATTTTATTTTAATTTTTTCAAAAAGCCAGCTCCTGGATTCATTGATCTTTTGAATTTTTTTTTTTGATGTCTCAATCTCCTTTTGTTCAGCTCTGATTCTGGTTATATTTCTTACTTTCTTCTATCTTTGTAATTTGTTTGCTCTTCGTTCTGTAGTTCTTTTAGTTGGGATATTAGTTTGTTAACTTGAGATCTTTCTAACTTTTTGATGTGGGCATTCAGTGCTATAAGTTTCCCTCTTAATGCTGCCTAAGCTATGTCCCAGAAATTCTGGTATGTTGTATCTTTGTTCTCATTAGTTTCAAAGAACTTCTTGATTTCTGCCTTAATTTCATTATTTACCCTAAAGTCATTCAGGAGCAGGTTATTCAAATTCCATGTAATTGTGTAGTTTTGAGTTAATTTCTTAGTCTTTATTTTTAATTTGAGTGCACTGTGGTCTGAAAGATTATTTGTTATAATTTCAGTTCTTTTGCTTTTGCTGAGGAGTGTTTTACTTCTAATTATGTGATTGATTTCAGAGTAGGTCTTATTTTGTAATGAGAAGAATGAATATTCTACTGTTTTGGGGTGGAGAGTTCTGTAGATGTCTATCAGATCCATTTGATTCAGTGCTGAGTTCAGGTCCTGAGTTTCTTTATTAATTTTCTGTCTTGATCTGTTTAATATTAAAGTCTCCTAATACTATTGTGTTAAAGTCTCCTACTACTATTAAATTCTCCTACTACTATTGTGTGGGAGTCTAAGTCTCTTCAAAGGTCTCTAAGAACTTATGAATCTGTGTGTTTCTGTGTTGGATGTATACATATTTAGAATAGTTAGATCTTCTTGTTGAATTGAACTCTTTACTATTATGTAATGCCCTTCTTTGTCTAGTTTGATCTTTGTTGATTTAAAGTCTGTTTTGTCAGAAACTAGGATTGCAACCCCTGCTTTTTTTCTGTTTCCTATTTGCTTGGTAGATTTTCCTCCATCCCTTTATTTTGAGCCTATGTGTGCCATTGCATGTCAGATGAGTCTCTTGAAGACTGCATACCAATGGGTCTTGGTTCTTTATCCAGCCTATTCCTCTGTGTCTTTTAATTGGGGTATTTAGCCCATTTACATTTAAGATTAGTATTGGTATGTGTGCATGAGGTAACATGATGTTAGTTGGTAGTTTTGCAGACTTGTTTGTGTAGTTGCTTTATAGTGTCACTGGTCTGTGTACTTCAGTGTGTTTTTGTAGTATCTGGTAATGGTCTTTACTTTCCACATTTAGCACTTCCTTCAGGAGCTCTTGTAAGGCAGGTCTGCTGGTAATGAATTTCCTCAGCATTTGCTTGTCTGAAAAGGATCTTATTTTTCCTTTGCTTATGAAACTTAGTTTGACTAGATATGAAATTCTGGGTTGGAATTTCTTTCTTTTTAAGAATGTTGAATGCTGACCACCAGTCTCTTTTGGCTTGTAAGATTTCTGCTGAGAAGTCCACTCTTAGTCTGATGGGCTTCTTTTTGTAGATGACCTTTCTTCTAGCTGACTGTAACATTTTTTTCTTTCATTTAGACCTTGGAGAATCTGATAATTATGTGTCTTGGGGATGATTTTCTTGTGAAGTATCTTACTGGTGTTCTCTGCATTTCCTGAATTTGAATGTTGGCCTCTTTGGCTAGGTTGGGGAAGTTCTCATGGATAATATACTGAAATATATTTTCCAAGCTGGTTCCATTCTCCCCAAGTTGGTTCTCTTTCAAGAACACCAGTGAGCCATAGACTTGCTCTCTTTATGTAATCTCATATTTCTTGGAGGTTTTTTTCATTCCTTTTCATTCTTTTTTCTCTATTCTTGTCTGATTGTCTTATTTCAGAAAGCTAGTCTTTGAGCTCTGATAGTCCTTTCTCTACTTGGTCTATTATGCTATAAATATTTGTGATTGCATTATGAAATTCTTATAGTCTGTTTTTCAGCTCTATCAGGCCAGTTACATTTTTTTTCTCTACTGGCTATTTTGTCTGTCAGCTCCAGCAGCATTTTCTTTTAATTTTAATTTTTTTGTTTTTAAAGTCTTTCCTGCAGTCCAAAACCTACATTGTTTTAATATGATTTTTAGCTTCCTTGGATTGGGTTTCAATGTACTCCTGTAGCTCAATGATCTTCATTCCTATCCATGTTCTGAATTCTATTTCTGTCATTTAGCCATTTGAGCCTGGTTTAGAACCCTTGCTGGAATGGTGATGTGGTTGTTTGGAGGAAAGAAGGCACTCTGGTTTTTTGTGTTGTCAGAGTTCTTGTGGTGATACTTTCTCATCTTTGTGAGCTTATCCACCTTCAATCTTTGAGGTTGCTGACCTTTGGATTTTTTTCTTTTTTTCCTATTTGATGAACTTGAGGGTTTGATTGTGGTATAAGGTGAATTCAGCCAACTGGTTTCATTTCTGGGAGATTTTAGGGGGCCAACACTCAGCTCCCAACTCCTGGACTGTATGCTCTAACTCTGGGGTACTTGCACTGGGCCCCAACTTTCTTCTCTGTCTCCTTGAGGTTAGGAATCCACTGTGCTGGGGTCGGGGTGAAGTGCTCCCAGACCATTTACTACACTCTAATGAGTGGTTTCAGCCACAGCATTTCACAGTGCAGTGACAGTGGGATCCATCCTTGTAGTAGCAGCTGTGGCAGAGAACCAGTGTGTGTTGGGGTGCCTGCCTCTTGTGAGTATTCACCACAGTGGTGGAGACAATGCAATTGATGGTGGCAAGGGGCCCCTGCTGGTGACTATGTGTGCCATTGCACTGGAGGTGGTGTCAGGGGTGGGGTGCTGGTAGGCACAGGTCTTGGTGCCTTCTCTGTGCCCTGGAAGCAGGAGTGGGCCATAAATTTCTTATTTGCATCAAGTGAAGGCTAAGTAATGTCATGTTAGGTGTACAAATGAAGTGGTTCTCTAGCTTACCTGCAGCAGCTTTAGTCCATCACCAAAGGGCACATTTAGATGTTTGATGAGTCCTCTCACCCACTCTGGAAGCTACTTCTGCTCTTCCCTTTCCTTGGCACCTGTGTTTTCCAGGGTGATCGAACAAGAAGACATGTGTCCATCTGAAGTGGTGTGCTGACTCTGTAAAACATTTAAAGAATAATTAATGCCTGTTCTTCTCAAACTCTTTCAAAAAATTAAAGAGGAAGAAATATTCCCAAACTTTTGAGGCCAGCATTATCTAATACCAAAGCCCGACAAGGACACTATAAAAGAAGAAAATTATAAGCCAATATCCCTAATTAACATAGATGTGAAAATCCTCAACAAAGTACTAACAAACCAAATTCAACATCATACTAGAAAAACTAAACATCATGATCAAGTACAATTTATCCCTGGGATATGAAAATGCTTTAATGTATGCAAATCAATAAATATTATACACTATATTAACAAAATGATGGATAAAAATCTTACAATCATCTCAACAGATGCAGAAAAAGCATCTGAAAAAATTCAATATCCTTCCATGATAAAATTGCTCAACAAGTTGGAATGGACTTCAACACATTGAAGGCCATATATGACAAACCTACAGTTAACATTCAACTTAATAGTGAAAAGCTCAAAGTGTTTTCTCAAAGTTCAGGAACAAGACAAGGATGCCAACTCTCACCATATTTATTTATTTATTTTAGAGATGGAGTCTTGCTCTGTTGCTCAGACTGGAGTGTAGTGGTGTGATCTCAGCTCATTGCAACCTCTGCCTCCCAGATTCAAGCTATTGTCCTGACTCAGCCTCTCAAGTAGCTGGGACTATAGGCGTGTGCTACCACACTTGACTCATTGTTGTATTTTTAGTAGAGACGGGCTTTTGCCATGTTGGCAAGGCTGGGTTCGAACTCTTGACCCCAGGTAATCCACCGCCTTGGTCTCTCAAAGTGCTGGGATTACAGACATAAGCCACCATGCCCAGCCAGCACTTCTATATAAAATAGTATTGGAAGTCCTAGCCAGAGTAGTAAGTCAAGAAAAAGAAATAAAAGTCATCCCAAATGGAAAAGAATGAGGTAACATTGTCTGTTTGCAGATGATATGATCTAATATATAGAAAACCCTATAGACACAAGCAGAGAACTGGTAGAACCAATGAATGAATTCAGTAAAGTTGCAGGATACAAACACAACATACAAAAATCAGTAACATTTCTATTCACTAACAATGGACTATCTGAAAAAGAAGCCAAGAAAACAATCCTATTCTTAATACCTACAAAAAACTCAAATCTTAGGAATAAATTTCACCAAGAAGGTGTAAGATTTTTACACTGAAAACTATAAAACATTGATGAAAGAAATTAAAGAAGACACAAATAAATGAAAAGATATCCCATCTTGATGAATTGGAAGAATTGATGTTATTAAAATGTCCATACTACTCAAAATAATCTATAGACTCAATGCATTCCCTGTCAAAATTCCAATGACATATTTCACAGAAATAGAAAAAAAAAAACCCTAAAATTTTTTATTGAATCACATAAGACTCTGATTAGCCATAGCAATATTAGGAAATAAGAATAAAGCTGTAAGTATCACCCTGATTTCAAAATACATTACATAGTTACAGAAACCTCAAAAATATGCTACTGGCACAAAAACAGATGTGTAGACCAATGGAACAACATAGAAAGCCCAGAAGTAAGTGCAAACATTATGGTCAAATAAATGTTCGACAAAGGTGGCAAGGATATTGTGTAATTGGAAAAGATCAGTCTCTTTCAATAAATGCTGTTTAGAAAACTGGATGTTTATACACAGAAAATAAAATTGGACCCTTTTCTCACATCATATACAAGAACTAAAATATATTAAATATAAAATATGTTAAAGACAAAGAAAATAAGACTTAAAAGCTATTAGAAGAGAACATGTGAGAAAACATCTTAACATTGCTCTGGGTAATGATTGTTTTGGATAAGACATCAAAAGCATAGGCAGCAAAAGCAAAACTAGACATATGGGACTGCATCAGACTAAAATGCTTCTGTACAGCAAAGAAAACAGTCAGCTGAGTGAAGAAACATCCTACAGAATGAAAGAAAATATTTACAAACCACACAACTGATAAAGGCTAAATATCCAAAATAAATAAGGAACTAAAATAACTCAATAGCTAAAAAACCAACCTGATTAAAATATGGGCAAAGCATTTCTGGACATTTATCCAAAGGAAAGGAACTCAGGTATATCAAAGAGTCATCTGCACACAAATGTTTATTGTACCACTTTTCACAATAGCCAAAATATGAAATCAACCTAGGTGTCCAACACAGATGAATGGATGATGAAAATATACTACATATACACAATAGACTACTATTCAGCCACAAAAAAATGAAATTCTGTGATTCACAGCAATGTGGATAGAACTGGAAGACATTGTGTTAAGTGAAATGAGACGAGACCAGAAAGTTAAACACTACATGTTCTCACTTATATGTCGAAGCTAAAAAGAAGTAGATCTCATAAAAGTAAAAAGTGGGACATAAGTGCCCCACCTAAAAGGCACAGAGTGCAAGTTGGATTAAAAAAAAAAAGACCCATCTGTCTGCTATCAGTGACACCCATCAGCTCAAAGTAAAGGGTTGGAGAAAGATCTACCACACAAACAAAAAACAATAAAGATTGAGGTTGCTATTCTTATATCAGATAAAGCAGGCTTTAAACTAACAACAGTAAAACAGGACAAAGAGGGCACTACATAATGATAAAAGGTTCAATTTAACAAGAGGACTTAACTATCCTAAATGTATTTGCACCCAATATTGGGGTACCCAGATTCAACTAACAAGTACTTCTAGGCCTACGGAAAAACTTAACTAGCCACACAGTAATAATATGGGACTTCTATACCCCACTGATAGTGTTAGACAGATTATCAAGGCAGAAAACTAACAGAAATTCTGTACTTAAAATTCTGCACTTGACCAATTGGAACTAATAGACATCTATAGAATATTCCACCCATCCACCACAGAATTATATTCTTCTCTTCTGCATAGGGGGTATACTCTAAGATTGACCACATACTTGACTGTAAAGCAAGTCTCAATAAACTTTTTAAAAATTGAAATCATACCAACCATACTCTTGGACTACAGTGGAATAAAAATAGAAATCAATACTAAGAGGATCTCTCAAAACTGCACAATTACATGGAAATTAAACAACTTGCTCCTGAATGACTTTTGGGCATATGACAAAATTAAGGCAGAAATCAAGAAATGCTTTGAAGTAAATAAAAATAGTGACACAACATACCAAAATATCTGAGATACAGCAAGGCAATGTTAAGAGGAAAGTTTATAGTGCAAAATACCTACCTCAAAAAGTTACAAAATTAATCTAACATCACACCTACAGAAACTGGAAAAACAAGAACAAAGTAACCCCAAAGCTAGCAGAAGAAAAGATGTAACTAAAATCAAAGCAGAACTGAACAAAATTGAGATCCAAATATACATATTCTACAAAAAGTCAATGAAACCAAAAGGTGGTTCTCTGAAAGGATAAACAAGATCAATAGACCACTAGCTAGATTAACAAGGAAAAAACGAAGATTCAAATAAGCACAATCAGAAATGACATTACAATTGATCCTTCAGAAATACAAAAGGGCCTCAGAGACTATTGTGAACACCTCTATGCACACATATTAGAAAATCTAGAGGAAATGAATAAATTCCTGGAAACTTATAGTCTCCCAAGATTGAATTAGGAAGAAATTGAAACTCTGAACAGATCAGTGCTGAGTTCCAAAATGGAAGCAGTAATAAAAAAATCCTAACAATCAAAAAAAAAAAAAAAAAAAAAAAAAAAAAGCCCCAGACCACATGGATTCACAGCCGAATTCTACCAGACACTCGAAGAAGAGCTAATACCAATTCTATTGAAACTATTCCAAAAAATTGAGTAGGAGGGACTCCTCCTTGACTCCTTTTATGAAGCTAGCATCATCCTGATACCAAAACCTGGCAAACACACAAAAAAGAAAATCAGAGATAGGCTCAGTGAATGTGACCCAGATTTCAGAGGCATTTGCTATAGGAAAGAACTCTTGTTATTGTTCAAAAGGACAGGAAAGGTGTGAAGCTGGCCTTAATTTTTGACTGGAGAAGGAAGTTGATCTAGCTTCACAGATTATATTTCAAGGACTAGTGGTTAAAAAGTAAAGTTACTTCCTGATTATACTCCAAGAGTCCTTCTTGTTCATTGTGACAGTTACAAAATCAAAGTCATTATTCACAATGAATACTTCAAAATCTTTGTCTCAAAGTCAGCATGTTTGTGAGAATGTGAGCTATAGGAGATGGCCTGAGGTGAGCAAAGGTGATGCTGCTGTCCAGGACAGGAAAAACAACAAAGCTAGTATCTTTTGGAAGCCTTCACTGTCTGATGATCTAAAAGGTGAAGGCCAACTTCTCTGAGTAAAGAGAAGAACACAAGGTAGCCACGGGTGCTGAAAGTAAGATGTTAATTAGAGGTCATGAGGACTCTGCATGTGGGTTCTGTGAAGACAAATCCAGGCATGGAGCTTCCTGGAATTCAAAAGACCTTGTCCTGCCTCCCATCTAAAGAATATTTTTGTGTGGTAAAAATAGATATTATGAGATAAAGCCATAAGCTGAAACTAAGTAATGTAAATACCAGGTAAGTTGTACTTACCCAAAAAAAGGCAGGAAAAAAGAGGAATAATAAAAAATGACCCAATTTGAACCTGACGCTGTAACAAACAGCGGAATCCCCCATGTGACCTTGTTTTTTTGTTTTTTGACACATGGTTTTGCTCTGTCACCCAGGCTGGAGTACAGCTCATTGCATACTCAATCTCCTGAACTCAAATGATCCCCCTGCCTCGGCCTCTCGAGTAGCACGTGCCACCACATCAGGCTAATTTTTTACTTTTTGTAGAGGTGGGTCTATAGAGCCCAGGCTGGTCATGAACTCCTGGGTTCAAGATATCCTGCCTCAGCCTCCCAAAGTGCTGAGATTATAGGTTTGAACCACATTGCCCAGCCTAATATCCATAAAACTCTTCATGTTGGGATTTGCCACAAGTACACAGCTCTGAACAGAAAATCTGATCATATGTATGACATCTGAAGGAGCCTATGAGATTTTTTTTTAATTCAATCCATATCTGTTACAGTAAAAATAAATCAACTTTGCTTTCTCAATCTTAATGAATTCATGCCTAACATGTCATCTTTTACTGTGGAAACTTTTTTTCTCATGCTTGTTGTGCTCCCTAGTCTGCAGTTTGGTGGTGGCTGAGAGGTTATGTAAGCAGAAAGACAGCAATGTCAAAGTTTAGTAGAGTGTAAGAAGGTAGAAAATGCCCAGAAGAAGCTGACTCTGGGATGTGTTTGGTGTTGCATGACTGACTACCATGGTACCTTGCATGCCTTTTAACAGTTTGGGAGTTTCTGATTAACTGTGTGTGTGTATGTGTGTGTGTGTGTGTATGTGTGTGTATGTGTGTGTGTGTGTATGTGTGTGTGTGTGTGTGTTTTAATCTCTTCATTGGACTACAATAGCACATTGAAAAAAATATGGCGCTATACAAATATAGTGTTTTTCCAATATACCATATGAAGGAATTGGAAGACATAGTTGAAGGTGGTTGTTAACATGTCCTTGGGCCAAGAAGGAATGAGTTAATTGACTCTTAATCAGAAGTAAAATAGTTTAATTAAAACTACAGCTGACTGACTCGACTGGATCTGCTTCTGTCCTGCGGTAAGGGCACACATTTTCCCGTGTTAGACTTTAAAGAACAGGGTTATCTACGATGATTCTCTACTATCAACGTTAGTTTATTAGCTCTGTGGTTCTTTGTCTCCCAGATCTTTGATTAAGTATGACTCTCACTCATCCTTGTGCTGGTGGTATTTTGAAAAATATTAAAAAACATATGGGTAGTTTCATATCAGAGAGTGACTTGGGAGCTAAGAATTGAGTGAGTCAGGAAATTGAATGCAAGGCAATTATGAGATAATGAACCCCCAGGAGTTCTCAGGAATCCTAGGAAGCAATAGCTTTTCCCATGGACCTGGGATAAGAGTTGAAAACAGTTCATATACATTTCAGAGATCAGCATTACTTCAAATGACATCCAGTTGATACTCTCTTTCCTTCTGTGTCCCTAAACCTTCTGTAATTTCTGACACAAGAGTTAGTATAGGTGAGTGGAGCCCAAAGCTCGGACCATAGGGATGGTCAGGGGCTTTCAGCCTCTGGCAATTAATACCAGTATTTAGAGGCAGTCTTTTCTGGGGGACTGATCAGGAGGTCTGGTTGTAGTATTATATATAGCATTGTTTCAGGTTAAAATGAAGTGCTGTTAATGGTCATTTTTACAAACAGTGTTTTAAAGTGCAAATGATTAATAATTTGACTAATCTAGCTACTTGTTATTGAGTAAACTTCATTGTCTCTGTAAAACTTCTGAACCATCTTTTGCTATTCGAGTCATTAATGGCGCTTGCTTTCCCAGTAAACTTTTCCTTTTATTGTCCCCATTCCCAATTCTTTTTATCCATTTATAGCTTTTTAATTTAATATTATTTATTTTTATTTTTTATTTAGATGGAGTCTCACTCTGTTGCTCAGGCAGACTGGAGTACAATGGCACGATCTCAGCTCACTGCAACCTCCACCTTCAGGGCTCGAGTGATTCTCCTGCCTCAGTCTCCCAAGTAGCTAGGATTACAGGTGCCTGCGACCATGCCCAGCTAATTTTTGTATTTTTAGAAGAGACAGGTTTTCACCATGTTGGCCAGGATGGTCTCGAACTCCTAAACTCAGGTGATCTGCCTGCCTCTGCCTCCCAAAGTGCTGGTATTACAGGCGTGAGTCACTGCACTTGGCCTATAGCTTGATCTTTAAACTGCTGCAAGTTCCATAGTTAATTCATTTACTGTTATATTTCAGATTTCTGGGAAAATGCATACATTTTACTTCAAAACATCCTTATCTTAATATTTGACTTAGAAGCTAATTTTATTTCCTGTTGAGGTAGGAGTTCTTTGAAAATATTAATCTAGAATTTCATATGTTTTCCGTTTTGCCTGAATTGTGCTTGGGTTTAAGATTTTCGGTTTGGTTTTAGCTAGAGCTGCATGTCATAGGCTTGTCTCTAGAGGGCAGTACAGTACCATCAAAGAAACACATGGCTTTTTCTGCTAGTAACGCACAATTGGTGTTTCTGTTTCTATAAAGATGACCTTCATTTGTCGATGGTAATGTCTTCTCTTTTCATTATTTCCCCTTTTGATCCACTCTTGAGACATTTGATCACTAATTATATCCGGCATCAAAGTGAAGTTTGTAAAACATCAAAGTAGCTACACGGTGCTGGATCAGGTCCTGGGTACTACAACATCTTAGTAGCCATTACATTTTATATTTTTATGATAAGAATAAAGGTAAGAATATTAAGAATTCCTGGTCTTGGACCCACACATTATTGGGGCACCTAGTATAGAAACTGAGTTCTGAATAGCACTTTAAATTAACACCGTACATCTAAATATTAACAGTCCCCAGGTAGCATTTATTGTTACTTCTCAATTCATACACTTCATTTTACCCTGAGCATTTTGATGTTTTGCTATTATTGGCAGGTTCAAGAAGATGCTAGGAACTTGCCATCCCTTTCCTCCGTCAAGCCGTTTAAACCTCCTGAAATGCACCTGTGACCCTTTGCTTCTGTTGGTGAGTTGGATTCCCTTATGAGCTAGTTAACTTTGCTTCTTTCTATGACTTCAGCCTGCACCCTTAACACTAGACAGGCTCTTTGAAAATGCATTACCTGGGCCTTGAGGGGGATAAGAAGTGGGAATTTGTATTCTCAGTGCAAATCCTTCATCACCAGCGAACAGTCAACCCAAAGCCTCTCCAGCAAGGCTTTATTGGTGTTATCAGGGTGACTGATGGACTGAATGCTCAAAAGGCTTTGGATTGTCATCTGAATTGGTGTGTTACTTTGCATCCCCACTGCCACCATCCTAGTTTAGGCAGCGATTATTGTACATGCCTCCTAGATACTTTCCTTCTTGCCTTTGGCCCTTGCACAGCCTGGTGTTTCTTTGTAATTCTTCAGTACTTCATCACTGCGAAATTAACAGTTCAAATTCTCTAGATGCCACTCATGACATAGTCCTAAAAGTTTTTCATAGTGCCCTAATAATGTATCAATGCATGACAAGGAATCTAGGCTGCCTTAATTGTTATTATTGTAAAAATGGCAAGTTCTTTGGGGAATATTGTATTCCTAAAAAATTGGACTATTCAGTATTCTTTGAAAAAATGTTATGTTTTTTTAGTCTCTGTGCTTTTATTCATTGTTTCTTGTCTCTGGTATATGTGTTCCCCCATCTCCATTTTATACTATTGAGATCTTACCAATTCTTCAGAATTTGGCTGAAAATTTAACCCTTCCTAATAAATAATCACTCCACACTGGAAGTAACCTTCCCTTTCTTTTTTTCTTTTCTTTTTTGAGATGGAATCTCACTCCATCACCCAGGCTGGAGTGCAGTGGCGTGATCTCGGCTCACTGCAACCTCCACCTCCCGGGTTCAAGCAATTCTCCTGTCTCAGCCTACAGAGTAGCTGGGACTACAGGCGCCTGCCACCACGCCTGGCTAATTTTTGTATTTTTAGTGGAGATGGGAGTTTACCTTGTAGGTCAGGCTGGTCTCGAACTCCTGATCTCAGGTGATCCACTGGCCTTGGCATCCCAAAGTGCTGGGATTACAGGCATGAGCCACCTCACCTGGCCCAACCTTCCCTTTCTTTATCATTGGAAATGCTTTTTTTTTTTTTTTCCCCCCATTTATTACATTTTAATGCTTTTTTTTTTTTTTTGAGATGGAGTCTCGCTGTATCGCCCAGGCTGGAGTGCAGTGGCTGGATCTCAGCTCACTGCAAGCTCCGCCTCCCGGGTTTACGCCATTCTCCTGCCTCAGCCTCCCGAGTAGCTGGGACTACAGGCGCCCGCCACCTCGCCTGGCTAGTTTTTTGTATTTTTTAGTAGAGACGGGGTTTAACGGTGTTAGCCAGGATGGTCTCGATCTCCTGACCTCGTGATCCACCCGTCTCGGCCTCCCAAAGTGCTGGGATTACAGGCTTGAGCCACTGCGCCCGGCCTTTTAATGCTTTTTATTACAGCTATTTGTTCACATGTCTTATCTTCCCTGCTGGATTGTAGGCTTTTTAAAAGATAAGGATTTTTATCATATTCTTTTTTTATTTCTCTCAATACCAGGGGCATAATAGACCAGCAATACATTTTGAGACATAATGCCTATTAATGTATACATATAGTCCCATTTTTGTAAAAGTATAATATATTACACAACAGATATTAAATAAGACTTTTTCTGTTGTCATGGAATTCTGACTAAGTCATCAAAGCTGAGGACAATGGACAATAAGTACACACTAATTTTCAAAAGAGGTGTAAGCACGTCCCAGAGGACTTGCTATGATATAGTGGGCCAAAGTAGCCCAGTATCTACCATCATTAGCTGCTTATGTTAAGCCTGGACACTCATTGCAGAGGATGCATAGGTGCATAGGTGTGGTGCATGAGACATTTTACAAGAGAACTGGATACCTGTGCCCAGAACTTTGGGTCAAATGTAAGGAAGATCAAAACTGTTGACTGCCTCTTGCTTGGAAAATCTTGGCTTTGGGAGGCTGTTTGTGAGAGGGCAGCAGTCAGAATGGGTGGGAGAAAAGATCTGTAAATTCCATGAGCCACATAGCCACTGAGGAGGGTGTTAAGGGTCTTGAAAATGTCTTACCCAAGAGGGCTACTTGCCTTAGGGAGGGCCTCCAGCAAAAAGGGGCTGTGGGTGAACTGTCAGGTGGCAGATACTGGTGAGGAGTGCTTGTATCCTAGAAAGTATTTTTAGCATCATGGTACAGGTGGAATTGCCCATAGAGGTGGGGAAATGTTTCCAAAACAGGATGAAAATAATGCTCTTCAGCCCAAGAGAGAACTGGAATTTGATCGTCTGCTATGACAGTGGGTGCTTGACACAAGGGCATCAACTAAGTAAAAAGGTCATTTCTTCTTTTCCCTCCTGCTTGTTGGATCCAATCCCCTTGTCAGAGCCAGAAGAAGTAGGAGGAAGTGGAACGAGGCATGTGAAAAAAGAGCCACGTTCTCCTCCCTCCAGTTCCACACTGTCACAGGACTTTAATCCTTGCATACGCTCTGAGATGGGGGGAAGGATAAAATGTTCTTATAGCTAAAAAGTGACTGGCAAAACATGGGATCCACTCAGGGCATACAAAAGGAGGTGAAAAGAGAGCTACCAGAACCATTTTGAAAGAGGTGTCATGGGAAAAAAAAAAGAAAGAAAGCTCTTCCCTGATTATATGCTACCATGTGCTACCATGTTTATCCCTTTAAACAGAATCTTATATACATTTATCTATCTATTGATCAATTGATAAATCACTATTTATTGATCATGGGATTACATGTAATTTACAATTTTATATTTGTTTATGTGAGTTTTCTAAAATGGATGTGTATTGTATAAAAATACTTACAAAATAATTTGGTTTTAATAGAAAATTTGAAAATAGAAGAGTTCTAGAAGAAAATAAAATTCCTCACAAATTCCCATCCATATGCAACTACTATTGATATTTTAGTGTTTTTACTTATATTTTGTGTTCATATGGCTGTTTTCACAACACAATTGCAATAGTATTATTGATACAATTTTGTATCCTGCTTGTTTAAAGTGACACTCTTCCATGACTTTAAATATCTTGAAAAATATGGAATAGAAATTAAGGATAAAATAAAATGCGTTTAACCAATCTCTATTGCTGAACATTTAAATTAGTTCCAACTTGTGATATGGATAGTCCCATGTAATACATTTTTGTCTGTTTTATGTACTTTTCTAATGATTTCCTTTATCTAATCTTTTATATTTTCTTCCTTTGTTGAACATGTATTATGTGCCAATTACTAAATAAGAGGCTGGAATATAGCTGTTAAAAAGAAGTAGCCCTGACTCTCAAGATCTCACAGTGTAATGGGGAGAGAAATACCTAAAAGAAAATTTGGTAGCATTTTGTATATATGATCATATGATATACAAGATCATATGTATCCTGTTTATAGAAATATGAACAGGATATTACAGGGAAACAGGAAGCATTTCTAACCCAACTTTGGAGGGCATGGGGGAGCCGTGGGCAAGTGGTAAGGCAAAGAGTGTGCATGCTGAGTAGAAGAGGAAGAGAGAGAGAAGGTGAGTACCGGTAGGGAGGTAAGAAACAACATTGTCTGGGGTGTGGAGATGGGAAAGAGGAGGATAATAAGAACCTCATACTTAAATAGGAATTATAATAGGCCCACTTTATAGGGCTATTGTGAGGATGTGAGGATTAGATGAGATTATATGAATTGTCCAGCAAAGTACCTGGCACTTGCTGAAATTTAGCTACTATTTTCACTGTCATCCACGTTGCAACTTCCCCCATTCTTTGTTTATGTTAATAGAATTAGGCCTAGCTCTCTCTCAGACCATTGTATTAGTCAGGGTTCTCCAAAGAAACAGAACCAATAGGATATATATATATGTGTGTGTGTGTTTGTGTGTATATATATATAAAATATAGGATATATATTGGTTATACAGGATATATATATCCTATTGGTTCTGTTTCTTTGGAGAACTCTAAAATTTTATTACATTTAATTAATTAATTAATTAAAACAGAGTCATGCTCTGTTGCCCAGGCTGGAGTGCAGTAGCACTATCTCAGCTCACTTCAACCTTCACCTTCCAGGTTCAAGTGATTCTCCTACCTCAGCCTCCCAAGTAGCTGGGACTACAGGTGCCCACCACCACACCAGGTTAATGTTTTGTACTTTTAGTAGAGATGGAGTTTTGACCATGTTGGCCAGGCTGGTCTCGAACTCCTGACCTCAGGTGATCTGCCTGCCTCAGCCTCCCAAAGTCCTGGGATTACAAGCGTGAGCCACTGCGCCTGGCCTGAATTTTATTTTTTATTACGGGATTGGCTCATGCTCAGGAAATTATGAAGGCCAAGTAGTCCCATGATATGCTGTCTGCAAATTCCCAGTTAGAGTCTGAAGGCCTGAGAATAGGAGTGGGAGGCTGGAGATGGAGGGAATGGTAGGCTGTACTGGTGTAAGATACGGAGTCCAAAGGCCTGAGAACCAGGAGATCTTTTGCCTGAGGGCAAGAAAAGATGGATGTTCTTGGTCAAGAGGAGAGAGAGAGAGAAAGAGAGAGAGAGAGAGAGAGAGAGAGATGGAATTTGCCCTTCCTCTGCCTTTTTTTACTATTTAAGCCCTCACTGGATTGGATGATGCCCACCCACATTTTTGAGGGGGATCTTTACTCCCTCTACTGATTCAAATGCTAATCTCTTCTGGAAACAACCTCACAGACATACCCAGAAATATTGTTTTGCCCAGTATCTGGGCATCCCTTAGCCCAGTCAAGTTGATACATTAGATTAACCATCATAAATATTTCTTGGATAGGCACATGGAAACCCCCACTATTACAGAAAAGCCAACACTCTTATAGCTTGTCCTACATGCTAGGCACTCTTCTAAATGCTTTACAGGCACTGAGAGTTTAAGTAATTGGTCAGGCAGCCTGGCTTCATGCCCCAAACGGGATGTTTTGGGTCCTTGCCACACATTCTTGCTATCTCTTTCCAATCCTGGAGATAAAACTGTCTGCTTGTCTTCCAGATTCCTCAATATTTTAAGCATTTTCTTATGGGATGGCTGCAATCCATGATATTAGAACTTCTTGTAATTTTATTATTGTTAAACAGTTTATAAGAGGAGAGACACCAGGTAACTGGTTTTATTAAACCAAAATTTGGACCCTTCCTCCCATTCTCTGAGTTTATTTTAGGGATCCATAATTTGTACTACTAAAAATAAGTTCCAAGTTATTCTGAGATTTAGGACAGGTTTACTGGATTGGAATTAGGGGCAAAACCTGTGCCACCAGTATTTAACTCAGAATATTTAAAAGTAAACTCCAGTAGTAGTTATATATCTAGAATAGTGTTTCTTTTTTTTTTCTTTTTTCTTTCTTCTTCTTTTCTTCTTCTTTTTTTTTTTTTTTTTTTTTTTTTTTTTTTTTTTTTTTTTTTTTTTTTTTTTGAGACATACTTTGGCTCCTGTTGCCCAGGCTGGAGTGCAATGGCATGATCTTGGCTCACTGCAACCTCTGCCTCCTGGGTTCGAGCGATTCTTCTGCCTCAGCCTCCCAAGTAGCTGGGATTTCAGGCGCCCACCACCACGCCCAGCTAATTTGTGTATTTTTTGTGGAGACGGGATTTCACCATGTTGGCCAGGCTGGTCTCAAACTCCTGACCTCAGGTGATCCACCCACCTTGGCCTCTCAAAGTGCTGGGATTACAGGTGTTAGCCACGTGCCTGGCCTAGAATAATGTTTCAAATATGAATAGCTTATTTTTATATTTATAGTATATATACCCTAAGTTTTCCCATTTAAATGCTATTTGCAAGGCTAAATTTGAAACATGATTTAAAGAATGGAATGATTCATCTTTTAAAAGGGCACTGAAACAACTCACTCTTGTTATAAGGACCCATTTTAAAAAAATTCCTTCATTACCACTTAAGATATTTGGATGTGAAAGATAAAATGTAAGTGCAAGACTTCTTGATAAGCTACTTGTTATCTCCTGAGGATTACTTCTCTAATTCTAGCTATTTCATTCTCCTAGCTTTAATGTTCAGTCTACTATAAAACTAACTTAGAAAGATATCTTTACATTAAAGCCTTATATCGAGACTTTATGTCAGAGTTTTCCAAACTGCCCAGTTATTAGAAATACTTGGAGCACTTGTCAAAAATAAAGCACATCCCTCCTCATTCATATTAGCCAGACAATGATGTCTGGGAAACTATATTTTCCACCCAGCGTCCGGGTGACTTATATCATTAGGCAATTTTGAGAAACTTCTCAATACCAATGATTCTTTTATCAAGTATACCTGGGGGACTTGTTAAACATATGTGTTTCTGGGTTCTATCCCCAAATACTCAGATTTTAAGATATAAGTGGTCCTTTAACCACCTCAGGAAAAACAGCGACTCAGGAGGGTCATCATCAAGACTCTTGTTCAGCAGAATGGGTCAGTGAGTGAGGTCTGCGACCTCAGAGAAGGATAGCTTATTGAGCTTGGAAATCCTGGTGGGAAGGCAATACTGAAAGGATGGAATGGGAAAAAGCCTCAAGTCAGGAATCAATTATACCACTAGAATAACTCTCGGGACTTGAGAACAAAAATCTGACTTTAAAATGAAAGCCATCTGAACCAAGATGCGATTTATATGCCTGTTGAAAAGGTTGACTGTTGTTTGTCTGGATTTGCAGAGTGAACAACAGGATTACGCAACTCTTCAGCAAATGAAAACCTGTAACTACAAGTGTAGTTGTAAGAAACAGGTTGAAGATAGAAGTAGGGAACTATAGTCACTAGTAGTTTCTGATAACCTAGACTCCCTTAGTTCTAAATTGTCTTCCTTTATAGCATTTCCTCAACGAAGGTTTTTGGATCGTTTCTATAAGTAACATGGGGAATAGGGGTGGGGGGTTGTTTGTCATAAATGCAGGTTTCTGGGCCCTACCTTAGATTTATGGATTAAAAATGTATAGGAGTGAGGTAGGGAATAGCATTTTAAATAAGCTCTCTCTCTCTTTTTTTGAGTTGGAATCTCACTCTGTTGCCCAGGCTGAAGGGCAGTGGTACCATCTCGGCTCAGTGCAACCTCTGTCTCCTTGGGTTCAAGTGATTCTCCTGCCTCAGCCTCCTGAGTAGCCGGGATTACGGGCATGCAGCAACATACCCAGCTAATTTTTGTATTCCAGTAGAGATAGGGTTTCACCATGTTGGCTAGGCTGGTCTCAAACTCCTGACCTCAAATGTGCTTCCCAAAGTGCTGGGATTACAGGCATGAGCCACCATTCCCAGCCTTTAAATAAGCTCTTAATGATCCTTATACATATTGAAGTTTAAAACTCATGACCTTATTAGAGGCTCCTGAAGCCTGAAATATGTCTAGACAGATTAACACATTAAACAGATTATCAGACAGTAAATGAATTAACTCTCTGGAGGATAAAGCAGTTGAGATAAGAATTTGATTGGGGGAGGAGGAGTAGGAGTAGGAAAAAAGTGAAAAGCAGAGGAATAGAAACTTTCCTGATGGGGAATAACCGAGTGTGATTTTACATTTATATGGAGGAGAAGCATCCAGAGGGATAGAAACATTGAGGGCTTTGTTCCAGCAACACCTTCAACACAGAAACATACTGGAATGACTGGGACAGATCTGCAGGCTGTTTCTGAAGTAAAGTGAAGAAATGTGGTAGGAAGAGTATATATCAATGCTCTCTCTGAAAACTTAGCGATGTATTTCAGTGTTTCTTATAACTGTTATAGCTCTATTTTGATTAAACACCTCTGGAAACTACTATGCTTGTAGGCTTCACCAATGTGGATGCACCTTCAGAAGGAATCATGATATGGTTTGGCTGTGTCCCCACCCAAATCTCATCTTGAATTGTAACTTCACACCAGCAGGGGGAAATGTTTTTCTAAAGCCAGAATAGTTCTTGCCTTCTAGAAAGAGAAGTCATCAACCATATATACAAATACACACACACACACACACACACACATCTATATATATATAGAAGTGTATAATATATGTCATGTACTTTTTAATATATATGTGTGCTCTTATTTCCTTCCTCCCCTAGAATTATGGAGTTACTGTCAAAGCTAGAAATGTGAAATATTTGTGTCAAAAATTTTATCACAGCAACTCTTCCTTTAAGATTTTCAGAGAATTGAATATATTTTATAGATATTTCCAGACATAGAACACAAATACTGCTGTCAAGAAAATTTCCTCTAAGAATGAGGCAGAAAAGATGTTACTGTCAGAAAACAATGAATTTTCAATGATAATAATTTTGTAATGCATTCCTGAGAGTGTAGGAATAAGACTACATAAATATTCTTATTCAAACAACTTGAGAAGACATGCATAAACATAAACTGTATTTATAGGTTTAAAAATTACACTATATGGAGTCCTAAAAATATTCCTTTTGATTTTTTAAATCCATGGATTCTCACTGCTACAAAGAAAGAATAAAATGACAAATGGAAGATGCAAAGACACACAACCAGAGACATTTTAGAAGAAACCCAAATGTACTCTATCATCGCAAAATGTTTTTAAATGTGAGAGAAATTATGATTCTCCTTATACAAAAAATGTGTTTATCTGGTCTCAATAGCACAAGAGCCAGAAAAGAAATTCCCACAGGGAAAAAAAACTGTGAGCCACTGTATAAGAAGACACTAAACACAAATGATATTCTTATTTGGAAGATGGAGCCTGAGAAATGGTTATTCCAATTTAGAGTAAAACATACTTATTAAATACATAGAATATAATAAGTATAGTTATGCAAAAAACTGATTGTGATAGCTAGCCTTCCAAGATTACCCCCATAATCATTGCCTCTTGGTCCTCCTCATTTCCATGACCTTAGGTAGTCTTCTTCCATGTTGAATCATGGCTAGCTTGTGTGATAAAAAGAATACTGCAGAAATAAAAGATATTGCCATTTCTGCCTTGTTGTGTCTCAGATTACTAGCTATGGGGGATGTCATTTTCCATGTCATGAGGTTATTGTTGAAAGTCCTGAGTGAGAAGGAACTAAGGCCCACCACGAGTTGTCAGGACCAACTGGCCAGCACATGAGCAACTTACTTTGGAAGCAAATCCTCCAGCCTCCATCAAGCTTTTCAATGACTGCAGCCCTGGCTTACATTTTGATTGCAACCTCAGGAGAGACCCAAAGGTAGAATGACCCAACCAAACTGCTTTGGAATTTCTGTCCCACAGAAACCGTAAGATAATAAATGTTTATTGTTTAAAGTGACAAAGTTTTAGAGTCATTTATTACACAGCAATAGATAACTAATGCAATGGCCTCCTCAACCTGATAGGTAGATGTCCTGACATAAGACATTTATATCTTGGTGAGATTGGAAGGAATACATCCTTTGCTTTCCAAGTTAATAAACTCAATTTTATCACGTCACTCAGAAGTGATGAGTCTCTAGGAGCTCGATCATTGCCACTAGATGTCAAACTCACAACAGCATTGCTCTTAACCCAAAAAGTCAGTTTATTAATTTACAATGGGAAGGAGACCCACGATTGCTCAGAATGTTAAATACTTTCAAGAGACTAAGTTAAAATCCAACCATAGTTTCGTGAGAGTAGAATTAGATGGCATATCACTGGATATTCTTACAGAATATGTTCACAAAACAATGGGAGCTGAATTTAAAATTCTTTCTCCTTTCTAAGAATGTTTCTGCCAAAAGGACTAGTCACTAGAACAAGAGCACCTTCTTCTTAGGCCATGCTACATAGACTGAAAAATTCTTTGCCATTCAACTCCTCTTGCAATATATATGACATCAACAAAAGTTTCAGTCATTAAAATTTTATCTCAAGCCAAATGTTGCAGTTAATCAGCGTGCAATTTATTTTACAAATTCTGCCCTGTGAGATATTAGGTCAAATCCTTATATGTCACCTATTTTCCAAATCTTATGGTAATAACCCCACAAATAATTCATTCTACATGTTTATATTAATTTCTTCAACTTTAAAGAGGAACATTCCTACTGACACAAAATTCTGTAACTATAAGCTCTCAGGATATATCAAGCTTCTGCAGACTGGCTGGTAATCACTGACTTCATCAAATTGTAACAAGATTATCTAGAGGCCATGCTTTTAAGAGGGACACAAGGAAATTATGCTTTCTGTAGCTGGTGACTTATATGAGTCCATTTTCACACTGCTGATAGACATACCTGAGACTGGGCAATTTACAAAAAAGACAGAAGTGTAATGGACTTACAGTTTCACATGGTATAATTGTTAAGTATACAGAAAAATTAAAATGTCAAATTATTGGCATGAATTTCACCATTCTCTATATTGTATAGTACCAATATATATTTATAATATATAATTATAAGTGCAAATATAAGGGCATATAACTCATATGGAATCAACAACATTTTATAGGTCATACATACATGTATGTTTCATTCTTAACAGAACAATGGGAAAAAATGGCACAAAAGTAACTTTTATTTCACTTCTTTATATGTGCATATTCTACCAATACTCTCTACTTCAGCTAACTTATGTATAAGGAAAGATTGAAATGAAAAGGAACCGTGGGTTGCTTTATCTTTCTCTTTTTTTCTAAGTCATCATTTTCAGCGGTAGTGATACTGGGAAGTGACATGAATAAAAAAGGATGTAATAGGGTTCCTTGGTCATTTGTGTTTCTTAGAACACCATCACCCTTTTCTGCATTCCAAGCAAGTCTCAGTTCAAAGGAAACTCTCTGATTTGTTAGTAACATCACTTACTCAGTTTTAGATGTTAAGTATGGAACATGAACACAGAATTGTGGTGGATCCACTATGCATTGTATTTTAGTAAGACTCAAAGTGAAAGAAGCATGATATGGAAGCCAGGAAGACTATATGCAAATGGGGTGGCAAGTTACAGCTGGCGTGTACAGAGTATATAGCATGTACTTTGCGATATACATGCTCTATTGTCTTATAAAACACACACTCAAATTCAAGATTCTTAACAGCAGAGCTTTTAACCAAGTTCAGGACCCTTTTGAGAGCAGGGCTCTATGTGATCGCACTTGTCACCTGGCCATGAAGCTGGCCTTGTGCCTACTTTATAACCTTGTAAATCTCCTAGCAGAGGACGTAATAGGTGACTTTAAATGTCCTTCCATTTTCTTACAGAAAACATTAGATTCCTTCAGAGTAGACATAATGGTAGACATACAGGGTAGAACTCTGAATCTTGAGGTCCAAGGAGTGATGGAAACTATTCACATTGACCTATTACTTTTACTAAGAGAAGAAATTACAACTTTTCAGGTTCTTCAGAAACCAATTTAAATCTTTTTGTACTTTGTTCTGATGTACCCACCATGATTGGTTTGGTGAGCAGATGAAATAAGAAGATAGATGTTTGGTGTGGTTTTCAGGGCCTTATAAAGCATCCTCTCCCCTTCAAATGTCTCTCCATTATTTATGTGCCACAGTGCTTCCAAGTTTTCACCATTAGAAATTTATTTATTTGGGTGAAAGTGCCATCCTATTTTAAAACACTGCAAATACAACTACGGTGTAACTGAGCATGAAGTGGTTTGGGTCAAGTCACTTCAAGTGTTTAGAAAAAGAAAAGGGCAAGGTTCCTTTGCGAATCATTTTGGCTTTGACAGTCATACTTGGTCAGCATTTAGTCAAAGAAATAGATTCCTTTAGGAAATGACCTGGGGAGAAATCAGCGATAATTCTGACTGAGTCCCTCTGTCTTCCTAGGAGATAGTAATGCTTCCCTCAAAGGTCAACTTTCAAGAGTTGTGAGTCAGAGGCGTTGTTGGAGGCAAATGATTAATGCAAGGAAGAACTTATTAAGCCTTACTTTGGTTGTGTAAGTCAAGGGAGGTTAGAAAGGAGCCCACCAAGATATTGGCCAATCAACTTATCTTCTTCTGAATTCTCAGTGTAAATCTTGTTGTGTTTCCTCTCCTCTCTTTCAGTTACTCATCCCTATTTTTTTCTACTTTTTGAGACTTCTCAAACAGGCACCACTGCATAGCAGTTTATTATTGGACAGAGAGTATCTAGGAGGCCTCAACTAGAAGCTGTGCTTATAAATTCAATCATACGATTTAGGGAAAATATCTGAAAATACAAATAAACTTGTAAAGACATTGGGTTAAATAATGATCACTGGACATCCACATGCAAAAATGAATATAGACAAATCTTATACCCTTCACAAAAATTAATCAAGACAGATCGCAGATCTAAATGTAAAGCACAAAACTATAAAACTAGAGGTTAACATAGGAAAAAATTTAAATGACCTTGGGTTTGGCAATAACTCTTTAGATATGACATAAATGTATTATCCATAAAAGAATTGATAAACTAGACTTCATTAAAATAAAAAATTTCTACTCTGTGAAAGTGACTGTCAAAAGAATGAAGAGACAAGCCACAGACTGGGAGAAAATATTTGCAAAAAACATATCAAGGATTGTTATCCAAAATACACAAATAAATCTTAAAACTCAATAAGAAAACAAATATGATTAAAAAATGGGTCAAAGACCTTAACAGACACCTCATCAAGGAAGATATATAGATGGGAAATATACATATAAAAATATGCCCCATATCATATATCATTAGGGAAATGCAAATTAAAACAACAATGAGTTACCACTACATACCTATTAGAATGATTGCAATTCGGAACACTGACAACACCAAATGTGTGGAGCAACAGAAACTTCACTGCTGGTGAGAAGGCAAGATGGTACAGCCAGTTTGGAAGACAGTTTGGCAGTTTCCTATGAAACTAAACATACTCTTACCATATGATCCAGCAATCATACTCCTTGGTATTTATCCAAAGGAGTTGAAAACTTATGTTCACACAAAATCCTGCACATGAATGTTTATAGCAACTTTATTAATAATTGCTAAAACTTGGATGTAATCAAGATCTTTTTCAGTAGGTGAATAAATAAACTGAGGTACCTCCAGACAATAGAATTTTATTCTGCACTAAAAATAGATGAGCTATCAAGTTATGGCAAGACATAGAGGAAAAGAAACACACACTACTAAGTGAAAGAAACCAGTCTAAGAAGGCTACATACTGTAATCTCAGCTATATGACATTCTGGAAAATACAAAACTATGGAGACAATAAGATCAGTGGTTACCAGGGGTTGGGGGAAGGAGGGACAAATAGGTGGAGCCGAGGATTTTTAGAACATAGAAACTACTCTGTATAATACTCTAATGGTGGATACATTCTGTATTTGTTCCAAACCTGTAGACTGTACGAGTGAACCCTAAGGCAAACTATGGACTCTTTGCAATAATAATGTGTCAAGGTAGGTTCATCAGCTGCAACTAATGTCCCTCTGGTGGGGGATATTGATAATAGAATAGGAAATGTTTGAGGCAGATGGTATATTGGGTATCTCTCTACCTTCCCCTCAACTTTGCTGTGAACTCCAAAAAATAAAGTCTTTAAAAAATAATGACCACAATCTCAAACAACTATATTGTGTTTTTCTGTGTGCCAACTCCTCTCTAAGAGCTTTGCAATTACTAGCTTACCTGTTTCTTGCTATAACTGTTTGAGTTAGGTTATTCTTATTTTCGTTTCACAGATAAAAAACTGGCATATGTCAGATGAGTAGGTATGAGAAAGAATAAAAAAGCACCAAAACCTGGCATATAGAGGGTAGTATTTATTATTGCCTTGATATACATTAATTTATTAAGTGTTTAATTCAGTTATTGTAATAATTCTGTGTCATAAACCATCTCAAAAACTCAGTGTCTTCCAAAGCCGAGGATTTATGTATTTTTGGTCATGAAACTGTGGATAAGCTGTGGCTCTGGTGTGCTTGGCTGGGATTAGTTGTGTTTATGTCTGCTATCCTCCATTTTCTCATTTCTCCTTGGACTAGCAACTACCTAGGGGTGTTATTTTTCTCATGGCAAATTACAGCAGCACAAAAGCACAAGTCAAACTACAAAAGCCCATTTAAGGTATCAGATCATTTCACATCCGCTGACATTCATTGGCCAAAACATGGCCAGCATCAAAGGGGCAGGAAAGTATTTTTCACCCACAGTGGGAGGGCACTAGCAAGTGACATAGCAAAGGGCATGGATGTGTAATCCTATTATGGGGAGCATTTGGGACCAATGTCCAATCAACTTCTAGATGGGAGTGGGACATTGAGAGAATGTGAATCATATTGGGTGGAGAAGAGGGTACGTTAAGAGCGAACATTAACTGTGATGCATGGTGCACAGTGTGAAAGTCCGAGACAGTGGCATGAGGGCTTCAGGTCAGAGGGTAGGCGAGCTACAAAGGAAAGTTAGTTTCTCTCACTCCTTTTTTCTAAGCCCAAGGAAGACTGTCTATTTTGCAGCTTTATTTATGGTTATCCCAGCAATTAAGAGGGACACTCAGAGAGAACAATGGCAGTACAAGACCCTGGGGTCCATTTGGAACCATTGCATTGTTACAACGCAGAGTAGTAGTAGGTTAGGGTTTTGGGTCACTGCTTATTCTCAGCAGATTTTATGATGTTCATTAAAATCCTGGCTCAAATCTCCTTCATTGTAGCACAAACAATATTCTAAGTAGCTTTCCTAAAATCCCACTGCTCATAGCAGCAAGGATGCTTCTTAATTTAAGGACTATATTTTGGATCAGTGTCCAGCCTTTGGTTCCTTTGGGGTTTTGACAAGACTGTTTCTGGGAAAAGGTTACCATATTATTGTCTCAGCTGCTACACACATTATGAAATTATAACAATATTAATAGCATTTTTCAGACTTCTAGTTTGTAGACTAGGGGAAATATGTTAGCCTTTGCAGAGGAGGGGAGGAAATAGAAAAGATGAGTCAGAGCCAGATGAGAAAAGGGTTGGGATGCAATGACAAGAAATTTGGACTTTATGTAGGATTATTCAGAGAAGAAAAAAAGGAGGAAGTGAAATGCTAAGACTGATTTTTTTTTTTGAAAGATAGATTTGATAGCATGAGAAGAATGGATTTGAAAGGCGATAATGTAAAGGATGCAGAGGCACCAATTTGGAATTTACTGTGATGTTTTAGGCAAGAGACGGTAAGAGCAATCACATTCTCATTCCTGGGGCACCCATTTTCTGACATCCTTTTGAGACCATCTGTTCCTAACATTCCCTAGCACTTCCAATTCGAAAACAACAAAATTCTGGAAGGCTTTAGCTGGAAGTACCATCTGATTTTTAGATTTATGCTATTTTTTAAGATGTTTCCTAAAATGCCTGGCAAAAATAGGTGCTCAGTGTTTGCTAAATTAAAAAAAAATTGACTTCTATAAACAAAGTGCTTACTTTCTCTCTCTTTCTCTTTTGTTGTTGTTTATGGAAAGACAAAAATGTACCTTGTAGTATACTCAAGAAGAAAGAAAGCTTGTCAAGGCTCCAGTCTATAAGGGGTAAAAACATCCTCTTGTTTTTGCTTGCTGTAGGTTTTGGCATCTTGTCTGTTATGGCCGTGTACCACCTTCATGTCCAGGGAAAGGAACAGTAGTGTGCTGTGCAAGAGGCAGATTTGCTGAGAGCTGTTCAGGTACTCCTGGAATCATATTCGATTCAGGCTAAAGCAGTATATTCCACACCATTCACAGGTCAGTGTGTGGCAAAAAGAGCATACCTTCTCTCTTGTATTTTATTTTTTATTTTAAGTTTCAGGGTACATGTGCAAGATGTGCAGATTTGTTACATAGGTAAATGTGTGTCATGGTGATTTGTTGCACCTATCAACCCATCACTTAGGTATTAAGCCCAGCATGCATTAGCTATTTTTCCTGAGAATATAGCTTCTCTGTTTTATGTAACTTGTTTGAGGGCCTGGTGCTAACCCTGAAATTTGGCAGAAATGTCTTCTTCTGGACCCTCTCTTTCATTTTAAAAGGTATTGCTCTTCGTGCTGGGCAGTGCTGGGCAGTGCTTATTGCAGGCTTAGTGTTCCAGCCTTTCCCTGGTGCTCTTGGCTGGGTCTGTGTGCAAATGCCACTGCTGCACTGGATTCAGGTCTGCTGAAGGGTGCCTACTGGCTCTTTAAAAAGAGATTGTAGATGCCTATGAAGATCTGTTCTCCCATTTCAGGTCTATTGTTCTTTTACACCTTTCCTTCTTACTTTCCATCCCTGAATGTGAGCTTGAAATGTGTCTCCTTTGATCATCCTTAGATTTTGACTGTCTTAGTCCATCTGGGTTACTATAACAGAATATCATAGATTGGGTGGTTTAACAACAAGAAACACTTATTTCTCACAGTTCTGGAGGCTGGGAAGTCCAAGATCAAGGCACTGGCTGATTCTGTGTCTGGTGAGGGCACCCTTGCTGGTTTATTGATGCCCATCGTATCACTGTATTCTCATATGACAGAAGGGGCAAGGGAGCTCTCTGGGGTCTCTTTTATAAAGGCAATAATCCTATTCATGAGTTATCTGCTCTCATGACTTAATCACCTCCCAAAGGCCTTGCTTCCAAATACCATCATATTAGGGATTAGGTTTCAACATACACATTTTAGAGGGACACACACATTCAGTTTGTAGCAGAGTAATTAATCCTGTATTGGGTATTGTGGGAAAGAAGGCCCTGTGCCCCAGTTTTGAACTTTGGTGGGCCTTGGGAAGTTGTAGTTGTGTTTCTCTGCATCATCACCTTGATTCAGTTAGTTTTTGTGTCTTTTGCTATGTAAACTAAAAACCCAATTTTATGCAGTAAAATCATTTACATTAGCTCCACAAAGGTTAGAAGAGTATTGCAAAGCATAACCTTGACAGCCTTGCCCACATTTTTGGCTGTACTTTGGAAACTGGAAGGGATTCCAACTGATGAGCCTCCAAATGTCAGTTCCTCACTCAATATCCTAATCCATTTTATCTAATCCTGTGGCAAGACCCAATTTCTAGTCTGTGTCTCTTGGTCCTGCTCCTAGGTGCCATTTTTTTCCCTCTCATATTTATATTGGGGTGCTCCAATAGCTGTCTTATAAGCTGCTTGCATGAGATTGCACTCCTCTGGCTCTTTAACACATTCTCTGAAACAGAGGTCCTTGAGTATAACATCAGGAAATAAAAAGTGAAGTGAGTGGCTTCATTCTTAGTGGCAGCATGTGTGTGATGGGACAGCATTTCAAGGTATTAATCTATGCACCCCAGGGATCATCCATCAAATTATTTCACTTGTGACCTCAAGATCTTTTTCCTCCCCTGGTCCTCTCAGACACACATGGGTCACCCAGAAGCACAGGCTGTAAACACGTCATTATTAGGCTAAAGAAAAGTTGATGGCCTAAGCGGGAATGATTTGAAAGCACACTTTCAGAGTTTTTCTACTTTTGATTAAATGATGCCTTGGGTGGAAAAGAGTAGGAGAAGAAGGACAGGATCCATGCAGATATGAGTGTACACTGGGGTGGTGTTTCTGAGGCAGGACCAAATGGTTTACAGTCCATTCATTAGCATGTATTCAAAATACTCAACGACTTATTCCATTTGTTGATGATAATATTTGCTATTTCTAGAGATGAGCTCAAATGCCTTTGCAGAAATGCTTTAACTATTAGGGCTAACTCTTTCCAATGAGTTTTGCTCCATTCACCTATGAAGCGAGGAAGACTTTTTGGTTTTACGTAGTTCACGGCCACTAAGGATAAAGCTTAGGGGGGTAGTGGCTCAGGTTGTCAGTCATACTGCCTTACCTTGGGTCCCCAAGATTGGAAACATTCCAACTTGTTTCCCCTTGAGCATTCTAAATTATTTCCCCTTTGTTGCTGAGTGTAGTATAAATTGCCAAAGGTAGAGCTGGCACAGAGATTATTTACATTTCTATTGTTACATCTATTTGATAAATTCTTTTTTTAAATTTTTAAAAATTTTTATTATCATACTTTAAGTTCTAGGGTACATGTGCACAATGTGCAGGTTTGTTACATATGTATACCTGTGCCACATACTGTAGTTTCTTCTTTGCTGCTTTAAGTTTATACATTTCTAACTTAATTTATTATAATTATCTTATAATAATAATAATAATGTGTAGGAATGTAGGGGTGATTATTACCATAACTCTGTAACTCAGCTCTCCTAAGCTATTGCTAGTGAAACCAATTTAAAGAATGATAGAAAGATGTGGGCCGGGCGCAGTGGCTCAAGCCTGTCATCCCAGCACTTTGGGAGGCCAAGACGGGTGGATCAGGAGGTCAGGAGATTGAGACCATCCTGGCTAACACGGTGAAACTCCGTCTCTACTAAAAAAAATACAAAAAATCAGCCTGGCATGGTGGCGGGCGCCTGTAGTCCCAGCTACTCGGGAGGCTGAGGCAGGAGAATGGCGTGAACCTGGGAGGCGGAGCTTGCAGTGAGCCGAGATCGCACCACTGCCTCCAGCCTGGGCGAGCGACGGAGTGAGACTCCTCCCTTTAAAAAAAAAAAAAAAAAAAAAGAAAGATGTGTACATTAACTTTGCCAATAATTATCTTTTATTTTTTATTTTTTTATTTTATTTTTTTTTATTGAGGGAGTCTCGCTCTATCCCCCAGGATGGAGTGCAGTGGCGCAATCTCGGCTCACTGCAAACTCTTCCTCCCAGGTTCACACCATTCTCCTGCCTCAGCCTCCCTAGTAGCTGGCATTACAAGCCCCCCCGACCATGTCTGCCTATTTTTTTTTTTTTTTTTTTGTATTTTTAGTAGAGACGGGGTTTCACCATGTTGGCCAGGCTGGTCTCAAACTCCTGACCTCAGGTGAGGTCTCCCAAAATGCTGGGATTACAGGCGTGAGCCACCATGCTCAAACTCTTTCTAAAAATATTTAAAGAGATAAGATCTTTACTGGGAATAGTAACTGTGGAAGAGTCATTCGGGGAATAGTAATTTCATTCCTAGGACTTGAACAACCCAGATAATCTCACGATTTTTTCTCCAAATTTGTAAATAATATAGTAGAATAAACATATAAATTAGCCCAAATTACTACAAATGAAATAATAGCTTTATGTTTTCTTTGGGTCAACCAGTGGGGAATCTTCACCATTGCTAACACTTTGTTTTGTACCTGGATTAATACAGGGGTGATGGTGGAGGTGAAACAATCTATTTATTTCTAAGCAAAACCAAAAAGCAATATGACCATCTAAGGTAGAATTTAAGGACTTGTTGAGGCTTGTTTTAATGATCCAGTCTGAAGAATCTTAGACTACAGTTCTGGAGTGCCTTTTTAAAAACATTATATATATAATTTTTATTTTATTTTAAGTTCTGGGATACATGTGCAGGATGTGTAGGTTTGTTACATGGGTAAACATGTGCCATGATCGTTTGCTGCATCTATCAACCTATCATCTAGTTATTAAGCCCCACATGCATTAGCTATGTATCCTGATAATCTCCCTCCTCCTGTACCCCTGACAGGCCCCAGTTTGTGTTGTTTCCTTCCCTGTGTCCATGTGTTCTCATTGTACAGCTACCATGAGAACATGTGGTGTTTGGTTTTCTCTTCCTGTGTTAGTTTGCTGAGAATAATGGCTTTCAGCTCCATCCATGTCCTTGCAAAGGACATAATCTTGTTCCTTTTTATGGCTGCATAGTATTCCATGGTGTATATGTACGACGTTTTCTTTATCCAGTCTACCATTGCTGGGCATCTGGGTTGATTCCATGTCATTGCTATTGTGAATAGTTCTGCAGTGATGATACACATGCATGTATCTTTATAATAGAATGATTTATATTTCTTTGGGTATATGCCCAGTAATGAGATTGCTGGGTCAAATGGTATTTCTGGTTCTAGGTCTTTGAGGAATCGCCACACTGTCTTCCACAATTGTTGAACTAATTTACGTTCCAACCAACAGTGTAAAAGAGTGTTCCTATTTCTCCACAGCCTCACCAACATCTGTTGTTTATTGACTTTTTAATAATCGCCATTCTGACTGGCATGAGATAGTATCTCATTGTGGTTTTGATTTGGATTTCTCTAATGATCAGCTCTAATGATGTTGAGTTTTTTCCATGTGTTTGTTGGCTGCATAAATGTCTTCTTTATGCAGCCATGTGTTTATTGGCTGCATAAATGTCTAAGTGTCTGTTCATGTCCTTTGCCCACTTTTTGATGTTTTTTTTTTCTTGTAAATTTATTAAGTTCCTTGTAGATGCTAGATGTTAGACCTTTGTCAGATAGATAGATGCAAAAATTTTCTCCCTTTCTGTAGGCTGTTTGTTCACTCTGATGATAGTTTCTGTTACTGTGCAGAAGCTCTTTAGTGTAATTAGATTCCATTTTGCTTTTGTTGCAATTGTTTTTGACATTTTCATCATGAAATCTTTGCCCGTGCCTATATCCTGAATGGTATTGCCTAGATTTTCTTCTAGGTTTTTATAGTTTTGGGTTTGACATTTAAGTCTTCAATCTATCTTGAGTTAATTTTTGTATAAGGTGTGAGGAAGTGGTCCAGTTTCAATTTTCTGCATATGGCTAGCCAGTTTTCCCAGCACCATTTATTAAATAGGAAATCCTTTCCCCATTGCTTATTTTTGTCAGGTTTGTCAAAGATCAGATGGATGCAGATGTGCAGTCTTATTTCTGAGATCTCTATTCTGTTTCATTGGTCTGTGTGTCTGTTTTTGTACCAGTTCCATGCTGTTTTGGTTACTGTAGCCTTGTAGTATAGTTTTAAGTTGGGTAGCATGATGCCTCCAGCTTTTTTTTGTTTGTTTGTTCAGGATTGTCTTGGCTATTTGGGCTCTTTTTTTGTTCTATATGCATTTTAAAGCAGTTTTTTTTTTTTCTAGTTCTGTGAAGAATGTCAATGGTAGTTTTGTGGGAATAGCATTGAATCTATAAATAACTTTGGGCAGTAGGGTCATTTTCACATTATTGAATCTGCCTGTCCATGAGCATGGAAGGATTTTCCATTTGTTTTTGTCCTCTCTTATTTCCTTAAGCAATGGTTTGTAGTTCTCCTTGAAAAGGCCCTTCACTTCCCTTGTTAGCTGTATTCCTAGGTATTTTATTCTCTTTGTAACAATTGTGAATGGGAGTTCATTCATGGTTTGGCTCTCTGCTTGTCTATTGTTGGTGTATAGGAATGCTTGTGATTTTTGCATATTGATTTTGAGGTTTTCCTGAGACTTTGCTGAAGTTGCTTATCAGCTTAAGAAGCTTTTGGGCTGAGACTATGGAGTTTTCTAGATATACGATCCTGTTGTTTGCAAACAGAGGCAGCTTGATTTCCTCTCTTCCTATTTGAAGATCCTTTAATTCTTTCTCTTGCCTGATTGTCCTGGCCAGAACTTCTAATATTATGTTGAATAGGAGTGGTGAGAGAGGTGATCCTTGTCTTGTGCCAGTTTTTGAAGGGAATACTTCCAGCTTTTGCCCATTCAGTATGATATTGGCAGCAGTTTGTCATAAATGTCTCTTATTATTTTGAAGTATGTTCCATCAGTACCTAGTTTATTGAGAGTTTTTAACCTGAAGAGATGTTGAATTTTATCAAGGCCTTTTCTGTGTATATTGAGGTAATCATGTGGTTTTTGTCTTTAGTTCTGTTTATATGATTAATTCCATTTATTAATTTGTGTATGTTGAATGAGCCTTCATCCCGGGGTTGAAGTTGACTTGATTGTGATGGATAAGCTTTTTGATGTGCTGCTGAATTTGGTTTGCCAGTATTTTGTTGAGTATTTTTGCATCAATGTTTATCAGGTATATTGGCCTGAAGGTTTTCTTTTTTTTTTCTTTTTTTTTTAATCTCTGCCAGGTTTTGATATCAGGATGATGCTGGCCTCATAAAATGAGTTAGAGAGGAGTCTCTCCTTTTCAATTGTTTGGAATAGTTTCAGAAGAAATGATATCAGCTTCTCTTTGTACCTCTGGCAGAAATTAGCTGTAAATTCATCTGGTCCTTAGCTTTCTGTGGTTGGAAAAGGCTATTTATTACTGCCTCAAATTCAGAATTTGTTATTGGTCTATTCAGGAATTCGACTTCTTCCTGGTTCAGTCTTGGCAGGGTGTGTGTGTCCAGGAATTTATCTATTTCTTCTAGATTTTCTAGTTTATTTGCATAGAGGTGTTTATAGTATTCTCTGATGGTTGTTTACATTTCTGTGGGGTCAGCTGTGATATACCCTTTATCATTTTTTAAATTGTGCCTATTTGATTCTTCTCTCTTTTCTTCTTTATTAGTCTAGCTAGCAGTCTATCTATTTTATTAATTTTTTCAAAAAGCCGGCTCCTGGATTCATTGTTTTTTT
>NW_016804920.1:105121-132412 GCF_001698545.2 Rhinopithecus bieti
TCCATCCCTTTATTTTGAGCTTATGAATGTCTCTGCATGTGAGATGGGTCTCCTGAATACAGCAGACTGATGGGTCTTGACTCTTTATCCAGTTTGCCAGTCTGTGTCTTTTAATTGGAGCATTTAGTCCATTTATATTTAAGGTTAATATTGTTATGTGTGAACTTGCTCCTGCAATTATGATATTATCTGGTTATTTTGCTGTTTAGTTGATGCAGTTTCTTCCTAGTCTCGATGGTCTTTACATTTTGGCATGTTTTTGCAATGGCTGGTACCGGTTGTTCCTTTCCACATTTAGGGCTTCCTTCAGGGTCTCTTGTAAGGCAGGCCTGGTGGTGACAAAATCTCTAAGCATTTGCTTATCTGGATTCATTGTTTTTTTGAAGGAATTTTTGTGTCTGTATCTCCTTCAGTTCTGCTCCAATCTTGGTTATTTCTTGTCTTCTGCTAGCTTTGGGTTTGGTTTGCTCTTGTTTCTCTCGTTCTTTTAGTTGTGATGTTAGGGTGTCAACTTGAGGTCTTTCTAGCTTTTTGATGTGAGCCTTTAGTGCTATAAATTTCCCTCTTAACACTGTTTTACTGCATCCCAGAGATTTTGGTACATTGTCTTTTTTCTTACTGGCTTCAAAGCACTTCTTGATTTCTGCCTTAATTTCATTATTTACCCAGGAGTCATTCAAGAGCAGGTTGTTCAATTTTTATGTAGTTGTGTGTTTTTGAGTGATTTTCTTAATCCCGAGTTCTAATTTGATTGTGTTGTATTTGTTATGATTGATGAGAGACTGCTTGTTATGGTTTCAGTTCTTTTGCATTTGCCGAGGAGTGTTTTACTTCCAATTATGTAATTGATTTTAGAGTAAGTGCCATTTGGTGCCAAGAAGAATGTATGTTCTGTTGTTTTTGGGTGGAGAGTTTTGTAGATTATCTATTAGGTTCACTTGCTCCAGAGCTGAGTTCAAGTCCTGAATGTCCTTGTTAATTTTCTGTCTCAGTGATTGGTCTAATATTGACAGTGGGGTGTTAAAGTCTCCCACTGTTATTGTGTGGGAGTCTAAGTCTCTTTGTAGGTCTCGAAGAACTTGTTTTATGAATCTGAGTGCTCCCAAGTTAAGTGCATGTATACATTTAGGATAGTTAACTCTTCTTGTTAAATTGGTGATCCCTTTACCATTAAGTAACGCTGTTTTGTCTTTTTTGATCCTTGTTGGTTTAAAGCCTGTTTTGTCAGAAACTAGGATTGCAACCCTGCTTTATTTTCTGCTTTCCATTTGCTTGGTAAATTTTTATCCACTTCTTTATTTTGAGTCTATGTGTGTCTTTGCATGTGAGGCAGGTCTGTTGAATATAGCACACCAATGGGTCTTGACTCTATCTAGCTTGCCATTCTGTGTCTTTTAATTGAGGCATCTAGCCCATTTACATTTAAGGTTAGTATTATTATATGTGAATTTGATTGTGTCATCATGATGCTAGCTGGTTACTTTTGCAGACTTGTTGATGTAGTTGCTTCATAGTGTCACCGGTCTTTGTACTTCAGTGTGTTTTTGCAGTAGCTGGTAACTGTCTTTCCTTTCCATATTTAGTGCTTCCTTCAGGAGTTCTTGCAAGGCAGGTTTGGTGGTGACAAATTTCCTCAGCATTTGCTTGTCTGAAAAGGATTTTATTTCTCCTTCACTTACGAAGCTTAGTTTGGCTGGATATAAAATTCTGGGTTGAAATTCTTCTGTTGTTTTTATTGATTTTTTTTTTTTTGATGATATCTCACTCTGTCACCCAGGTTGGAGTGCAGTGGTGCGATCTCGGCTCACTGCAACCTCCGCCTCCCAGGTTGAAGCGATTCTCCTGCCTCAGGCTCCCAAGTAGCTGGGACTACAGGCACCCACCACCATGCCCGGCTACTTTTTTTTGTAGTTTTAGTAGAGATGGGGTTTTGCCATATTGGCCAGGCTGGTCTCGATATCCTGACCTTGTGATCCACCCACCTCAACCTCTCAAAGTGCTGGGATTACAGGCATGAGCCACCGCACCCAGCCAAACTAAAAAATTCTTTTGTTTTTTAAACAATGTTGAATATTGGTCCCCAATCTCTTCTGGCTTGCAGGGTTTCTGCTTGGAGGTCCACTGTTAGTCTGATGGGCTTTCCTTTGTAGGTGACCTGTTCTTTCTCTCTGGCTGCCCTTAACATTTTTTCCTTTATTTTGTCCTTGGAGAATCTGATGATTATGTGTCTTGGGGCTGATCTTCTCATGGAGTATCTTACTGGGGTTCTCTGGAGTTCCTGAATTTGAATGTTGGCCTGTCTTGCTAGGTTGGGGATGTTCTCCTGGATGATATCCTGAAGTATGTTTTCCAACTTGGTCCCATTCTCCTCATATCTTTCAGGTACCTGAATCAGTCATAGGTTCGGTCTTTTTACATAATCCCCTAGTTCTCGGAGATTGTGTTTATTGCTTGTCATTCTTTTTTCTCTAATCTTGTCCGTCTGTCTTATTTCAGCAAGATAGTCTTCAAACTCTGAAGTTATTTCCTCTGCTTGGTCTGTTTGGTTATTGATCTTGTGGTTGCATTGTGAAGTTCCTGGGTTGTGCTTTTCAGCTCCATCAGGTCATTTGTGTTCCTCTCTAAACTGGCTATTCTGGTTAACAGATCGTGTAATGATTTATCATAGTTCTTTGCTTCTTTGAATTGGGTTAGAATATGCTCCTTTAGCTCGGGGAAGTTTGTTATTACCCACCTGCTGCAGTCTATTTCTGTCAATTCATCCATCTTAGCCTCCACCCATTTCTGTGCCCTTGCAGGAGAGGTGTTGTGATCATTTGGAGGAGAAGAGGCACTCTGGCCTTTTGAATTTTCAGCATTTTTTTGTTGATTCTTTCTCATCTTTGTGAGTTTATCTCTCTTTGATCTTTGAGGCTGCTGACCTTTGGATGGGGTTTTTGTGGGGACATTTTTGGTTGATGCTGTTGTTGCTTTCTGTTTGCTTTTCTTTTAACAGTCAGGCCCCTCTTCCTAAGGGCTGCTGTGGTTTGCTGGGGATTCACTCCAGACCCTATTCACCTGAGTTCCTCCCGCAGTTTGAGGTGTCACCAGTGGAGGCTGCAGAACAGCAAAGATGGCTGCCTACTCTTTCCTCTGGGATCTCTGTGGCAGGGAGGGTGTGCTGTGCTGGGTAGAATCCCACTTGTTCTGACTGCCCGGATTCCTCAGAGCCAGCAGGGGGAAAGATTAAGTCTGCCGACCTACAGACACCATGGCCACCCCTCCTCACAGGGGCTCAATTCCAGGGAGATCAGAGTTCTGTCCCTAAACCCCTAACTGGGGTTGCTGACCTTCTTGCAGAGAGGCCCTGCCCAGTGAGGAGGGATGGGTCAGGGTCTGGCCTAAAGAGGTAATCTGGCCACAATCTGCCACAGCTGCTGTGCTGCACTGTGGGGGAATTCCTCCCGGGTCCAGACCATCCAATCTCTCCGGCACTGGCAGGAGAAAAGTGGCAAATTGGAGTTACAGTGTTGGTTGCCGCCCCTTCCCTGAGGAGCTCAGTCATCTTAGGCAGCAGGCAGTCCTGGTAATAGTGGCTGTCCCTCCCCTGGAAACTCGGCAGTCTTAGGCAGTCTCTAACTGAGTGACTGCTGAGGATCTGTACAGCTCTGTGCTTGGGACCCAAGGGACAGTGGTGTGGGCTCATGAAGGGGATTTCCTGATCTGCAGGTTGCACAGATTCATATAAAAAGTGTAGTTTCCTGAGCAGCATAGTGCAATCACTCACTGCCTTCCTTGCCTGAAGGTGGGAGCTCCCCTTCCCTGTGTAGCTCCCAGGTGGGCTGTTGCACCACCCTGCTTTTCCTTGCTCTCCATGGGTCACACCAACTGCCTAGACAGTCCCACTGAGAGAACCTGGATACCTCAGTTGCCAGTGCAAGATTCACTTGCCGTTTTCACGCTTCTTAGTGGGAGCCTCTGACCACAGCTGTTTCTAGTTGGCCATCTTGGCCCCTCCCCTGCAGTGCCTTTTTTAGTACCTTAGTTGTTCCTGTTTTCTTCAGTCATATCATGTTTATTATCAATAGTCTTAAATGCTTCTACATACCACTTTCCTAACAGATGATCCAAAATAAGAGAGGTAAAATACGCAGAGGAGCACTCAGGCTCGAAATTAAGCCTCTGCAAATGAGCTTCCAAGAGAATCAATGAGCTTCCAATAGAATCAGTGGCGAAGATCTGGACAATAGTGATGATCTTTCTTGCAGCTTTGGCTGAGAGAATATAAAAAACAGGATTGAGAGTAAAGAATAATAGTCTTCAGACTCCTAGAAATAGATTGACATTTGCATAGCCATGGTTAGTGTTAGGGTTAGAACTGATTTTAAACTTGTCTAATTGTCTAATTCATGATAATGATCAATAATGGGTAGTGGTCTCACTCCAACGAACATGCTTCTCAGGCTGACATTAAATGTCTGCCTATGTAATCAACACAAAACGTGCTCTTCAAGCTGATCTCAACCCTTTCTCACCTCTGTAATCAATTAACATTTCCCAAGAATGCTCTATTAGATCAGAAGTTTGCTCTCCCCAACTAGCATAGCTCTTTATTACTTAAGCATCAGATTCATCTTTGTGCTTTTGGTTTCAGATTTCAAGTGTGGTCTCAATCTTTGACAGGGGACATGAGACAAGTGCGCTCACAGGATCACTGAAAGATTGTAGGATAAGGAAGGCGTAAAGTATTTACTCAAGACAGTAACTTTAGACATTAAAATAAGAGCTTGTTCTTCCTTTCTTTAGAATCATTTTCCACTTAGCATGCCTGAGGACAAAGACAGTAGATTAGCAATGTCTAGGTGGCATATAGACCTTGCCAGGTGTGAGAAAATATGACAAGAGTAAATAAAAAGGGGATATATAAGGCAAGCTGCATGGAAGAAGGAAATTTCTGTGGGGCAGAAGAGTTTATGGAATATAGTTTTAGGTGCTTTGTGCCTTCCTACCACCTCCTACAAGGAGAGAGGAAGGTTCTATGTGCCTCATGCTATCCTGAAGTTAGAGTCATGCAAAGAAATTCTCTTTTGGAATTGGAGGTATTTAATATAGGCCCTCATGCTAGTTTCTTGTTTGGAGCTCTCTGAAAGGCAGAACTTATAGGCATAATCAATCTCAGGAACTGGTAGGAGGGCAGCAGAAAATGGGCAGAGTGCATAACCTGTCAGAAGAAGGCAAAGATACACCCTAGTGTCCTGTGGAGTGGAGCCTGTCATAGTTGATATTAATAGGTTTCCTTAAGGTATAGAGCAGGCTTTAGAAAGCATCTGTGCTTATAGACTGGTTTGCTACCTCCAAGGCTTTGAGACCCCACAGAGAGGCTATGGAATAGACCACTACCTGGGAGTTGTGGTGACAAACCCATTTTTCTCCTGACACAAAGAGGTTATGGAAAGACTGACCAGCAGGATGCTTGAAGACTACCAAACTTTCCATAAAATGAAACCAGTAGCTGAATGCACCAGCACAAGAAACCAGGTCAGTGGGGATGCCAGCAGCCAGGGCCAGAAAAACGGGCTGTGAACCAGTTGTGAAACCTCTGCCTCACTTGATGAAAGGGGTAAACTCAGTCCCTCAAGCCCTTTTACAATGCAGAAATCCAGAGGGCAGAGCCCTCATGGCCTAATCACCTTCTAAAGGCCTCACCTCTTAATATTGTTGCATCGGGGATTAAGTTTGCACATAAATTTGTAGGGGACACAAACATTCAAACCATAGCAGTAACCTGCTAAGATAAAATCTGTTATGGTTTAATTACATAATCAAATCAAAAATTTTAAAACTTTTATTCTACATGGGACATTATTTTTATAAATGACTGACTTTATATTGTTTAATTACTAATTCTTGTGAATTCATTATTAACTAATTATAATAGCATCCAAGGGTATTCCAAAGAGGTTCCTAGAATCAGTGAGTTTTAAATGTTGGAAATTTCCAGCCCTCATGGCAAGAGGAGTAATTTTGAAAGGCTGAGCTGTTTAGCATACACCTAACTTTGTACCAGGTGGTGACTCTGGATTTTTACCCACATATAAAATCAGCCTCTTTATGGACTCAATCTGATAGCAACAGTATTAACATATGCATGAAAGACTGGACTATCACAATTATACATTAAGAAGGTAGCATTTACGTTGTATACTAACATGTTTCTGCAAGTATTTTTGTTTGATTAAATGAAAAAAAAAAAAAAAAAAAGCCTGTACTATATTTTGAAATGCATTTGGTGATGAAAGAGGATTGGGTTGGAGGCAATTTACCTATCAGTTCATTTTGGAGGTACAGCTTAGAGATCTCTTAGAGCTATAAAGTAGAAATTGCCTGGCAGTCCTGCCTCATTGCTAAGGTGACAATGCAATGAGAGTGTCAGCTGGGGACGCTCCCTGGATGACCTGAAGCATTAGTGGGTCTTAGTCGCTTCGTATTAAATAGAACACGTAACAAACGTCCACTTCAAATGAAAAGGAAGCCAGTGCACTGGAGATCTAATTCTTCCCTCTATTTAATGGACTCTTAAATTCCTGAATCATTTGGTTCTAAATTCTTTGGTTACTGCTACTGTGGAAGAGTAATGGTAGAAATGTATTCTTTTGTGCATGTGTGATTTTTCAGATTACAAACGAAGCTTCTTTTCCTTTTTTCTTTATTGTCAACTAAGCTTAAATAGTAGTATTGAAAGATCTCTTCTTCACTTTAGATGCCAGTGACACTTGTGAATTTATAATTGCTAACACTTAAACTCTGAGCAAAACACAAACCCACCTCTAGCTGTTGATAATTGATTACTTAGCTGGATTCAGTCTTCACTTTCATTCTGTAGCGCTTGAGTATTGACCAAACTGCTTCCTGTAATACACAAGCTCTCTTTTGATAGCATCTTTCTTAATTCAAAGTCAAATCTTAAAATGTCTAAAATGTATACATGGATAAATATTTGACTTTTCATTACTTATGTGTTTATAAAGCTAGATAGGAATAAATTATTCCAACTGTACTCAAATTAGTCTTTCGGTTAGCTTGCTTTGTGATGAGAAGAATGGTTTTGTAAGAGATGGAAATGAGAGGAGTTATATATGAACTGATATCTGATCTTGTAGGCATGGCTTTGTGTGCTTCAGACAGGAAGAAAAAGAAATAAACTCAAAAGACAGAAAGCAGCAGTTTAGAAATTATGTTCTTAGCGCTAATTTGGAAACTTCTTGACTTTGTGAAGTGGGAAATTCATGTCTAGGTGCATGGCTGGAGTAGGCACTGGATGGATTATTGGCAAGCTTAGGAGATCAGCAAAGAACCACCTGCCTCCATTACTGAAAAGAGAATTCTAAACCTGAATTTTGAAGGTAGAACAGTTAGACAGAGGCTATTTTAATTTTAGTATGTATGTGATTTTTTTGTGTCACTTTGAAAAATGCCATATGAAGGGTTTAACCTTGTCAGTGTTTAGGCCTCTAAAGAGCCTAATCTGGCCCTTCATTGGTTGATGTTGTCCCACATAGTGAAATTTGAAGGGATCTCAACGGTATCCTACCTAAAAATGTCTCATAAAGACTTTCAGATTCAGATATTGTCTTCCAAAATTCTCTGTGACACGTAAGAAGTGGAGAGCTTATATGCCATGATTCTGCTGTGTGTGTGGAGGAGGGGATGAGAGATTGGGAGGGGAAGTTCTGATTCTTTTGAGAACGATAAACAGATGATATGATTTGGCTCTATGTCCCCAGCCAAATCTCATCTTGAATTGTAATCTCCATAATCCCCACATGTCGAGGGAGGAACGTGGTGGGAGATCATTGGATCATGGGGGCAATTTTCTCATGGTATTCTCGTGATAGTGAATAAGTCTCATGAGATCTGATGGTTTTATAAAGGACAGTTGTCCTGCACTGGTGCTTCTGTCTCTCCTGCAGCCTTATGAAGGAGGTGACTTGCCTTTGCCTTCTGCCATGATTGTAAGGTTCCTGAGGCCTCACCAGCCATGCAGAACTGTGGGTCAATCAAACCTCTTTCTTTTATAAATTTCCCAGTCTTGGGTAGTATCTTTATAGCAGTGTGAAAACAGACTACTACAATAGAGTAGGGCATAGATTATATTTCCTAAGAAGCTATGATAGGGTTATATTGTTCATGTCTCTGATTCAGTATTTATTCAATATATATAGAGCATCCTTTGGTACTTAAAATATAAATATATTGGAGTAAGTAGGTATCATTTAGGGAGTCAAGATGACTTCAAATATGCATGTGTGATTATCAAGATAGTTCAGTATTTGATTACCAAGGTAATATACACTTAGTCGTTGTAAAAATTTTTCAAATATCTAAAGAAGAAAAAAATTATTAATCCACCACCAAGAGATAGCTGCTATTAATGTGTGTATGTGTATGACGGTGTGGGGTGGTGCATGGTGTGTGTGTGTGTGTGTGTGTGTGTGTGTGTATATAATTGAAATCATATTTGTAGCTATGTGTGTATCTAGAAGAGGCTGTGGAGTACTGCCTAGATTCTCTTCTTAATTTTAATTAAAAAAATAAAATATTTTAAAAGTTTCTTGCCATTTTGCTTTATTTTACATTTGTGCTATAATGATATTTTAAACTGAGATTTAAAATGTTTGTATTACCATAGTGCCTAATATAGTGCTAAGCATGCTTAGGAGTTCAATATATTGTAATGTATTTATGAGTGACATTTTTCCAGTATAATCCTATTTTAGTTAGTTTTTTAATTTTTTGAGATGGTGTCCCACTCTGTCATCTGGGCTGGAGTACAGTTGCATGATCTTAGCTCACTGACCCTCTGCCTCCTGGGCTCAACTGATCCTCCCACCTCAGCCTCCCAAGTAGCTGGAAATACCGGTGTGTGCCACCATGCCTGGCTAATTTTTTATTTTTTATTTTTTGTCAAGATGAAGTCTCCTTGTATTGCCCAGCCTGGTCTCCAATTCCTGGGCTTGAGCAATCCTCCTACCTCAGCCTCTTAAAGTGTTGGGATTATAGGCGTGAACCACCATGCCCAGCCTCTATTTTAGTTTTTTTTTTTTTTTTTTTTTTTTTTTTTTTTTTTTTTTTGTATAATGANGAATGAATGAAGAAATAAATGGAGGAGTGAATGAATGAATGTGTGTGAACAAATCAGTAAATGAATGTGTTGCTGAATAAATAATAAGTGAATCAGGGACTGGGGAAAACCCATTGAGCACCAAAACACTGCAGTTGTCCAGGGGGCATGATTGCAAGACCAGCCTTTGGAAAGCTGCACTCACTGTCTTTGTAAGCCCTTCCTTTTTCCATTACAAGTAGGATCTGCCCTTTGAAAAGATATTTAAAGCTTAGAATATGGGAGACAAGCACGTTATCCCTTTCACTTGAATGCAAACCAGTCAAGATTTTATGATCATTTTCTTTGTTGAGTTTGGAGATGGAGTCTCTCTCTGTCGCCCAGGCTGGAGTGCAGTGGCATAATCTAGGCTCACTGAAACCTCTACCTCTGGAGTTCAAGTGATTCTCCTACCTCAGCCTCCCGAGTATCTGGGACTACAGGCGCCCGCCACCTCGCCCGGCTAGTTTTTTGTATTTTTTTTAGTAGAGACGGGGTTTCACCGTGTTCGCCAGGATGGTCTCCATCTCCTAACCTCGTGATCCGCCCGTCTCGGCCTCCCAAAGTGCTGGGATTACAGGCTTGAGCCACCGCGCCCGGCCACTATTTTAGTTTTTAATGCCAAAAATTTTTATATTGGTATACAGATTTTCTTTGTAGTAAATTTTGTTGAGTGCCTTATTTGTTACACAAGAACTGTCTCTTGTTAGAGAACTTACAGCTAGAAATTTGGCATGACAAAATAATGTCTTCTGTCATTTTCTGGTTTGATTTCTTGATAACTAGACTAGCTCCAGGCACATGACTTAAAAATTATTCATTTGTAGAATGAAATTGCATTGCTTCTTTAGGATTTTGATCACTTGCAAATATTATAAATGACTCGCTCATTGCCTTCCTTAGTAAGCTCCTACTTATCTTATCAATGTAATTATAGATTGGAAGATGTCAAATGGTCCCATAGCTGCAGTCACTTGAATTTTGGGTTAGAAGGGAAAACAGGGTCATTTTAGGCCACTGTAACTAAAAATTAAAATGAGCAAAATTCTGAAGGAAGAGAACAAAAGAACAATAATAGAAGCATTTATGGTCTTTATGAAATTGAAAAGGAAAGGCTGCCTCAGAAAACAATCCAATTAAAGTTTGAGACGTGAGATAAGCTCTTTAAAGGCTGACAGTTATTGCAATTCTCAGACAATTTAATTTTAGTTAGAAATAAATGGTGAACCTGTTGGTTTTCTCACATAAAATACAAATGGGCAGAATATTCTACTATAGTCTTCCAGGATGGATTTCAAACCACACTAAAACTTCTCAAGAAATGTAATATAAAATTGGATTTTAAAATTAATGTGCTCTTTGAGTGTGTATCTGTGTTTCAACAATTTAGCTAATCTATATTAGAATGTAATAACTTGAGTCAATAGGTCCTATGAATGCATTATAAGTGCAATTGCACAGTGATAAAGAGATGTAACACCTGGCTTTTTTTGTGAAATTGATTTCTGCCCTTTTCTTCTATAGTTAGATAAAACTAAACTGACAAGGCTGTATTTTTAACAGACATCTTCCTCGCAACAATTTCTTGCTCATTAGCCAGTTACAATGTTTTATTTAATTCCTATACATTTTCTACCTTTAGGTGACTAGTTTTCATTGTTCTGAATTAAAAGGTTTTCGTACAATTTCCTAGAACCCCATGATATAATGTAATGATTGAAATGTAACAGAAGTAGAGCACAAACAGTAAGATCAGGAGTCCTTTCTGCCCTTCTCTTTCTTCCTCTCACATTTCACAGGTTTCTCTCATTGCACTGCACAGGGAGAAAACTGTAAGTCATCAGTCCTAGCACAAATTAGCTTCAGGACAACGTGGGTGTTTCATGGAGACCCAAGGCAGTATAATGATCATTTAACTTCAAAATGTATGTGGCAAGGTAAGAACATTCAGACTATTTGAAACATAGAAACATAACTGTTTCTTTTTTCTTTTATTCAGTGTACTGAATGGATGTGAAACAAATATTTTCACCTGCTTCCTAGGAGGGTTTGATGATAAAACCCTCCCTGCTCATGAGGACAGTGTAACTAGTTGGTGGCTAAACTGTGTGTTCAACACTTATTCAATAATGCTTTGTTGAGCATCTATCCCTAGTACCCATTATTCTGGGTACTAGTTTACTTTTTATGTAAATGTATAGGGAGATACAGAGGGAGAAATATTTGTATAGGTAGAGCAGTACAATTAAAAATAAAAGTATTTGATTTCAAAAAAGTGCTATGACAAAAATAAAACAAGTAAGGAAATAAAGGTTCCTTGGAGGAGGAGGAGGAGGAGGAGGAGGAGGAGGAGACTATTTCAGATAATAGGTTTACTCAGCCACCAAAGGGTTTTGTTAAAAAAGAAGGATGACAAGATTTGAGATTACAGGCAGAGTTCTGGGGAAGCTGGGAAGTGTATGTGGGCACCATCCAGGTCTGAAAGGAGAAGGAGATCTGTGCACACTACATGTAGGTGTACTGCCTGTGGCTGCATCCAGAAGAAACAGCCAGATTCCTGAGGGGAGTTTGTGTGAGCAGGAAGGCAGCATCCCAAATGCTGGGTTTCCAGCCTCAGCAGACTCTCACGTCCCATTGGTGGCAAGGAAGCTGTAGAGGGCTGTTGGCTTTGAAGTACACTATGAAGACCAGCTCACAGGCATGACCTGGTTGGGCAGACCAGTGACCAGAGTGGTTTTCCATTTGAATTGTTGTTAGGCAAACCCTGGAATCCTGGTTTAACCCTGGGAGGGTATGTGGGAGCACCAAGAATGCCTCAGGCTGATTTTTTTGCTAGCCCAAAGTACTGATATATAGTAAATAAAAGCAATTTTTATTTCATATGTGAGTTTGTTGACTGAAATTCATATTGGCTATATTTTAAAGACTTTTCCAAGCTGCATATCATCCACTTCTACACACCCCAGTCTCATCTTGCTCGAATGATTAGCACATTTATTTGCCTGTTTCAACCTGAACATTATTTGAACAATCTTGCTCTCTGAAGTTTACCAAGGATTTGACCTTTTATGGCAATATTTCAGCAGCTTAAGAAAAGTTCACTGGGGTAAAAGTTAATTTTACAGCTGAACTTTATGATCTATTTTACATGTTAAAGTGCTACTTGTCTTTAAGGAAACCTAAATTTAAGGCTTAACTTTTAAGCAATTACTGCTTCTTTTGAAAAGACTATGGAGTGATAGAGTGCTACTGATGACATTTTTTATTTTAGGAGGTCAAGGTGTACTCATTTTTTGGCAGCTTTGAAATCTGAGAAAGAAAGGTCGAAATGACAATTCTTGTCTCTCAGAAAAAATGGTTGTAAAAAGATTTCTGTGTTAACATTTGCTATTTTATCAAAATGATTATGGGTTATGATTCATTGGATTCTGTGTTTAAAAACCTGTGACTAGAAATATTGCTAATAAAACAAGGGTGATATTTTACTGAAATGCTGTGAAAAGTTTTCTCCCTCCCCTTTCCTTGCAAGGAGGTGCTAAAGTGTTTCAGTGTGAGGAATCGGAATAGGCTCTGATAATGCTCTATCTCCTTCTTATTCAAGCTCTTAATGTGTGGATCTGGGAATAGAATATATTCAGATAGTGAGGGACACTCAGCTTGGAAAAGTATTTCCCCCCTTTCTAACAAGAGAGGTTCCAGATGAAATGGAAACCTCTATGCTTTCCAGCTACATTTATCACTTCATACTTGGTGTTTTCATAGCTCTTACTTCACACTCTCTGGTGGGAGGAATTGCCAAATAACACCCCCATTCCCTAACCTTTTCATCAAAGAGAGACATAACTCAAGATGGTACGACCTGAGCGGGGGCCATTACCAGGGAAACATGATGCCACTGTGTGATTCTCATGTGTAGCTCTGCGATTCTCATGTGTCGCTGTGTGATTCTCTTGTGTAGCTGTCTGGTCTCTGCCCAGTTGAATGAAACCCCAGTGTTTCTGAGCTAAAACTGGTTGCCCATTAATTGTCCATGGCAAGACAGAGCCCTGTTACTGGGGAAATGTTCTTTCTTCTACATGGAGACTTATTTGTTTCCAAGGAAAGCTAATGTTTGTCACTGAGAAAAGTACTTATTTAATTGGTCTCCTAGTAAAAGAATCAGCAGGCTTGTCACTATCGCAGGAGGAAAGCTGGAGCTAGAATTGGGGGACACATGTTGACTCTGGTTAATAAACTGTAATAGGGTGAGGAAAACATCACTGCTTGCCATCTGATCTGAGGAAGAAATTGAGAATAGGGTCTTTTCACCCATGGAGTGGAGTATAGGAGGGAAAAGAGTGGGTGAGCAGGTGCATCAGTCAGGGAACAGAGTATACATGAGTGTTATGAGATAAGGCATTTATTATAGGAATTAGGTCTTATACAGTTGAGGTGCTGGGAAAGTGACAATCTGAAAGAGGAGTTGCAGGATCAGAAAATATAGGACTTTTTGAGAAACCTCCGTATCATTTTCCCTAATGGCTGTACTAACAGTCCATCTGAGGAGCTAGGCATGTCCAGCCATTAAAATGGGGCTGCAAAGGCGAAGCACATGGAAAGATCTGTGGCAAGTTCTTGCCTCTGTATGGTTACTGACTGTGGTGGGCCTGGGGTCAACAAGGTCAGCATTTGGGAAGAAGAGTTGGATGCAGAACAGAGGAAATTGAGGATGAAATGAAACCTACCGGTTATTTCTGCATCTGTTCATTTCTATGTCTGTCAACAATGAACTCCAGAGAATAATGGTCACTGCTTTACTTCTGTCTTTCAAATCTCATGCAAATTCTTCTTTTGGCCTACTTCAGACCATCCAGGAAAGGAGATCCTGGGAAATGTGGATCCCTAGTTTGATACTGAAAACCCCCACAGCACAGCTGTGAACTGGAGGTCAATGGGTCTGATCCAAAGCAGAGGAAGCTTTGAGGTGGTCACTTTTATTGTGAAGGATGAAGACCAAAGTCTGGAGATGCTTTGCTTAAATGGTGCATGGAAAAGTCCAGATTAGCCAGAATGTTACCTTTGTCCATCTCACACTATATTTCTCTTATGAACTTCCCTCCAAAATAACTTCATCATTACTTTGCCATCTAATATGAGTCTTCTGGAGGCCAGGTGGACAAAGTAGCAGGGAGGAAGGGCTGTATGTTAGTTATGATGTTGACAGTAGCAGAAAACCTGACCAAGAATAACTTAAACAAATAGGGTTTAGCTTTTTGCATAGGGTAAGAAGTCTGAATGAAGTCTGTCTAAGGCTAGAGCAGGGGCTCAATAAGGTCATATAGGACTTAGGCTCCTTTGCTCTTTCTGACTACTGGTTCTCAGCAGGTTGCCTTCGTGTGCTGTGCTTGTTGCTTCATGGTCTCAAGATGTCTGTTCCAGCATCAGGCATTAAATCTGTTTGAATACAGGAAAAAGAAGAAAAAGGGCCAGAACCTTTCTCCTATCATGGAGAAATGTTCCCTGAAGCTCATTTTCAAACTTCTCCTTTTACTTTATTGGCCGAAATTGTGTTTTATGGCACCATTAGTGGCAAAGGGGGCTGGGAAAGAACGTACCTGGCAAAGTGGAAAGGCATTGCCATAACTGTTTCCAGTTGATCCTGATCAATTTCTGAACTTTAGGGGAAGCCCAACTTCCCTATCTGACTGAACATAAAATTGATATTCTCATTGTACAGAGGGAAGAAACGGTGACGGTGGGTGGGAGTATGTCTATGGTAGCTAAAGAACAGTGTCTATTACAGGATGTTTTGCTGTTCTTCTTTTCCTCCTTGACCCCAGGAAGGAAGGGGGCATTCACCTTTAGAGTGGACTGTAAAGGAGAGTGCCTGTTTGCTTTTAGTGGCAGCATAGTCTAGAGAACCACAACCCTGGAGGTCCTGAAGAAAAATTCCCCTGCTATGGAGAAAATTGGAACAAATGTTCCGAATACTCTGCCAATTAACAAATGAAATTCTCCAAAGTAGAGGGGTGGTGGTGTGGTTAGTGTCTGAGGGTGTATTAAAGATATTGCAATTGTTTTATATCTGACCCCTCCATGAGGAAGCAAACTCCTTTAGGACAGGGATCTTGTCTTACTTATCTTTGTGCCCCTGTGTCTAGCATGGTATCTACTTTGAAGTGAATGTTGGGTGTTGCAAGGATGAACTTTCCCAGAGAGCACTTGTATGGGTGACAGGGGCCTGGGCTACCCATTTGGTTCACTTGGGGGAAATCTAAAAATTTCATTACATAGGTCACACTCAAGACCTGTTGTATCTGAATCTTTGGGAGTAAGAACCCAGGCATCAGTGCTTTCAAAAGCAGAATTTTAAAAGCTTTTCAGGTAATTACAGTGTGCAGCTCAGGTTGAGAGTCACTGCAATAGAACTTTCTCAATTCTTTTTATTTTAAAAATACTCCCTGGGGAAGTACAAGAAACACTGAGCAAAAAAAGAATGGTAGGTGGTTAGAATTCTCAGGGGGATATTTGTTACTGCAATTTAGGCAGCAGTTAGGGATTCCCACTCCAACGAAGATAGTGTGTTCCTTGAAACTATTTGATCTTGATAAGCATGCCAGCCTGTTAAAAATCCCCATAAGAGAGGAATATCTGCATTAGGAATGAGATGACATGATACCATCAGAACTATAGAAGTATTAATGATAATACAGAAATTAGTAATCCTGTTTTTTATCCTTCATGGATCACCAAGAATGGCATAATTATATGACTAAGGCTCAAATTATGCTTTTATTCTCTCTTCTACTCTCTCATACACCATCTTTTCATTGTTTTCCTTACTTCCCAGTTGTTCTAGGCAGCTCTAAGGTTTTAGATAACTCTAAATTTTCATGTTGTCACTATAAAAAGTTAGCAGCTCTAAGGGTGAGAGAGTCTTTCTGGTATGTACTAGACTTGAGAACAGATTCTTTTTCTATGGAGTGTGATCCTCATGTTATGTACTGAATCCGTCCCTAGTCCTAGTTGAATTTGAATTTATATCATCTGGTCTTGTATATAGTGGGTGTGCAGTAAATATTTATTGAGAGCAACATGGCTAAGTGGAGTCAGACAGACCTACATTTGGGACCTGGTTCAACCACTTCTTAGTTATATTATTTAGGACTAATTATTTAATCCTTATGATCCTTGGGTTTCTGATCTATAACATATGCACCAAAATATCTTTCTTTCAAAGATGGTGTGATTCCCATCAGCTTTAAAACATATTCCTGTTTTCTCTCACTAAACCAAACCAAACCAAACCAAACACAATAAAACATAACAACCTCTCTCCCGGCCCTGCAACGGTTTTATTCTGATAGGGCTACCGTAACAAAATACTATATACCTGGTGGCTTAAACATTTATTTCTTGCAGTTCTGGAGTCTGGGAAGTACAAGATCAAGGTATCTGCATACTTGTTCTGGATGAAGGCCCTCTTTCTGGCTTGTATATGGCTTCTCACTGTATCCTCACACGGCAGAGAGGAAGCTCTGTCTGTTCCTCTTCCTATAAGAAAACTAATCCTATCATGTGGTCTCCACCCTCAATGACCTTCTCCAAACCTAATTACTTCCAAGGCATCAGGGGATTCTCAGGGGGATATTTCTTACTGGAAAACTCTATCTCCCAATACAATCTCCTAATACCATCAAATTGGGGTTAGGACTTTTATAAATTTTAGGGATATGCAAATATTCAGTCCATAAACCCCACAAAATCCCCAAATCTACATCCCAAACTTTTTATCAACCTCACAGCTAGTTGTCTCCTAGAGAACTATCTCAAAATACTTACCTATTTCCACTGCTTCCATTTTCTCACCTTCCATTGACTTCTCAGCCCAATCTTGAAACAACTCTCACATATTCCTAAATTGATCCTAATGTCTCAGCAGCATTCTACTTTGATGGTAATTCCCCGCTTTCCTAGACTCTGTGACACTGCACGCCCCTAGGTTTCATCCTGCCTTTCTGTTCATTCCTTTGTCTTTGGAGTTTCTAAGACTTAGTTCTAGGCTGTCCTCTTCTCACTTTGCATTCATCCCCTAGATCTTCTCACTTATGTCCTTGGCTTCATTTCCCACTTACGTGTGAATGACTCCCACATTTATCTGTAGCCCAGATCTTTTATCTGGGCTTTACACTTGTCTAACGAACTTATTGACATTTCTTCTTAAAGGTCTTAAAAGGCAAATTCAGACTCAACATCAGACCAAAAGAATTCAAAATAGAGCTAAAATCTTTTCTTCCCTAACTCCCACTCTCATTTATTTCCCTCTCTTAGAGAATAGTAGTGTTTTTCTTTTCTTTTGTTCTTCTTTTCCTTCCACTTGCTCTTTTCTCTTTTCTCCTTCCTTCCTTCCTTCCTTCCTTCCTTCCTTCCTTCCTTCCTTCCTTCCTTCCTTCCCTCTCTCTCTCTCTCTCTCTCTCTCTCTCTCTCTCTCTCTCTCTCTCTTTCAACAGGGTCTTACTCTGTTGTCCAGACCAGAGTATAGTGGCCCCATCTCGGCTCACCGCACCTTAGCCTCCTAGGCTCAAGCAATTCTCCTGCCTCAGCCTCCCGAGTAGCTGGGATTACAGGCACCCACGACCATGCCCAGCTAATCTTTGTATTTTTAATAGAGACGGGGTTTCACCATGTTGGCCAGGCTGGTATTGAACTCCTAACCTCAAATGATCCACCTGCCTCGGCCTCCCAAAGTGCTGGGATTACAGGTGGGAGCCACCATGCCTGGCCATGGTAGTGTTTTTATCTATCCATTTCACAAGACAGAAATCTGGAAAGAGCTTTCTTTGTCACTCCACATAACCAAACCATTGCATGTCTCTGTACCCTTATCTCTTAAATCTCTCTTTTAAAAACAACTTTATTGAAGTTTAATGGACAACTACACATGTTTAATGTATACAATTTGATGAGTTTGGACATATGCAAACATCTGTGATACCATCACTACAATCAAGGTATTAGATATATCTAACACCTCCCAAACTTTTCTTCTGCTCCTTTGTGTGTGTGTGTGTGTGTGTGTGTGTGTGTGTGTTAGGAGCACATAACACTAGGTCCACCCTATTAACAAATTTTGACATGCACAATACCTTATTGTTAGCTATAGGCACTATGTTGCACAGTAGATATCTAGAATTTATTCACCTAGCAAAACTGAAACTTTATCCCCATTGAACAACAGTGCTTCATTTTACCCACCCCTCCAGCTCATGATATTCATTATTGTATTATGGAATATATTTAAAAGAACTGGCCGGGCGTGGTGGCTCAAGCCTGTAATCCCAGCACTTTGGGAGGCCGAGGCAGGTGGATCACGAGGTCAGGAGATCAAGACCATCCTGGCTAACATGCTGAAACCCCGCCTCTACTAAAAATACCAAAAAAAAAAAAAAAAAACAACTAGCCGGGCGTGGTGGCGGGCACCTGTAGTCCCAGCTACCCGGAGGCTGAGGCGGGAGAATGGCGTGAACCCGGGAGGCGGAGCTTGCAGTGAGCCGAGATCGCGCCACTGCACTCCAGCCTGGGCGACACAGCAAGACTCCATCTCAAAAAAAAAAAAAAAAAAAAAACTGAAATCAGTTCCCATGTGTCTTGAAGTATTATTCACAATAGCCAAGATATGGCCAACTGCTGTTGATAGATGAATGGTTAAAGGAAATGTGGTGTATATATGTAATAGAATATTACTCATCCTTAAAAAAGGAAATTCTATAATTTATGACAACATAGATGAACCTGGAGGATATTATGCCAAGCAATATAATCCACTCACAGAAGGACAAATGCTGCATGATTCCGTTTGCATGAGGAAACCATAATAGTCAAACTCTTAAATATCTGCATCTTTCCATCTTCACTGCTATCACCCTCGTTTAGGATATCACTTTTCTACCCTAGACAACTGAAATAGCTTCCTAACTGGTCTCCCATTATACTTTCTTGCTGCCCTCCAATCTGTTCTCCCTACTTCAGCTGAAATGCTATTAAAATTCAAACATATTATTTCCTGCTTAAAACACACCAATGACTTCCAAATTTCTCAGGATAAAGACCTAAATATTTAACTCTTGGTCTGCAAGTATCTGCATGATTTCGTGTCTGCTTCCTCCTCCAGCTTTGTTTCATACCATGCTCCCCCTCACAGTCTGTGTTCCAGCCACATCGATTTTCTTTCAGTTCCTGGAAATACGCCCTGCTTCCTCCTCCTACAGAGCTCTGCATAAACTTTCCCTTCAGCCTGAAACACGTTGCTTCTCCCTTTCTGACTTATCTTCTATTCATTCTTCGGAGTTCATTCTTCTTTAATGCTTTGATTAGGCCTAATGCTCTCTTATATGTGTTCCTAGTTCTGTGAACCCTCCTTGCCATTTTATCACAGTGTATTAGTTTGCTATGTCTGCCGTAACAAAATACCACAATCTAGTTGGCTTAAGCATCAGAAATTTACTTCTCAAAATTCGGAAGCTAGAAGTCCAAGGTCAAGCTGTTGGCAGGTTTGCTTTTTCCTAAGTCCTCTCTCCTTGGATTGCAGGTGGCTGTCTTCTTGCTACATCTTCATGTGATCTTTTCTTTGTGAGCATGCATCGTTGGTGTTTCTTGGTCTGTCCACATTTCCTCTTTTTATAAGGACAATAGTCAGATTGTAGTAGGGCCCATCCTAATGCCCTCTGTTAACTTAATTACCTCTCTAAAGGTTGTATTCCCAAACACAGTTGCACTCTGAGATACTGGAGGCTCCAACATATAATTTTTTTTTTTTTTTTTTGCAGTGGAGTGAGAGAATACAATTCAGTCCATAACATACACTTATAGTTTTTATTCCGTTTTGTAATTATTACTGTCTTCTCCAGTAGCTTATAATCTCAACAAGGATAGAGATTTTGCCTGGCATGAACCACCATTGTTATTACATGATCTGGCAGTACTGCAGATGGTCTGTTTGTTGAATAAATGAACAATTAAGAATTAGAAGAGCCTAGCAGAGTGTGATACATAATAAATGTTCTGCAAATGTTAGATGCTATTAATAATGATGATGATAAACAGATGGTTCAGCTGACTCAGGGGAATCTCTCTCAATTTTGTTCTCATGATGTTGTTGCTGCTATTAGCATTTACTTCTGAGGTCCTACAGCTGATTTAAATCTTCAGGTTTCCTTGAAAGGGTTTAATCATTGAACACAAGGCAAACAAGTACTAGCACAGCTTTAGTAAATATAGACTGATAATTTTGGATTTTCTGTGACTGTCTAACTTCCATGTAAGAAATTCTCTTGATTGGGCCAGGTGCAGTGGCTCACACCTGTAATACCAGCAAATTGGGAGGCTGAGACAGAAAGATCACCTGAGGTCAGGAGTTTGAGACCAGCCTGGCTAACATGGTGAAACCCTGTCTCTACTAAAAAGACAAAAATTAGCTGGGTGTGGTTGTGCACACTTGTAATCCCAGCTACTTTGGAGGGTGAGACAGGAGAATCGCTAGAACCTGGGAGGCGGAGGTTGCAGTGAGCTGAGATCACACCACTGTACTCCAGCCTGGGCAACAGAGCAAGATTCTGTCTCAAAAAAATAAAAAAAGAAATTCTCTTGAAGCTTGTTTTATGATTGAATGTGTAAGCTCATTTCTGAAATATTAATTTTCAACTCCTTTTGTTAAAAAATACACAAAACAGAAAACTGTTGGCTGGTTACATTTTATCTAACACGATTATTTCAGTTCTGTGATCTTCATTATAGAATTGTGTAAAATGAAATTCATAAATTAATATATAATATTCAAGGCCCATTAATGTATTTTATGCCTGCTATATCATGTTGCAATACTTTGCATTACTTTCCTAGACTTTTATTCTTGTCTTGAAAGTGAAATGAACATACTTATTATTTCTCTTCAACCACATCTTTTCACATTTTACGGCACATAAATCAATTAAAAGTGAAGGTTGATATGATACATATGATAATATGGACGTCAGTTGTTCAAGCAACCAAAGGATTAGACATAGCCAACATAAAAATATATGCATAAATCTACCTAGAATTTAACTCATTTTCCCTAAAAACCTTAGGGCAAACTCATTGGGCCAAGAATACAGGCTTTTATACTGGCCAAAATATGTAGTTCATCTTTGTAATCACTAGATGTCAGTGTTGTCTCATTGCAAACACAGAGGTTGTGGCTCCAGAGGAGCCCAAAAGGATTTTGTATGACTAACTAATCAACACTGCACTCTTACTAGCTGGCTTCTAAAGCTCGCCAAAGTTCTTTTAGCATCACGGAACTGAAAGAGACCTTACTTCTGCACAGGCTGCACAGAATGTATGTTATTTTATTAGGCAAATGAAGAATGAAGGGCAACAGGTTTCAAAGAGCCAAAGGCAATTTTTGCTTAACAATAACAACTATCAAGCCATATTGAATGCTCATTGTGTGCGAGGCATGGCGTTAAGTGTTTTACACAGATCCTCTTATTTAATGCTTGCTTAGACTAACTGCAGAGAAAATTTTACTCTTATTATACTCACATTTCACATGTGAAGAAATTGAGGTTCAGAGAGGTTGAATAATTTGCTTAGGACTACAGAACCAGCAAGTAATGAAAAAATGATTCAAACACAATGAAGCCAATTGCTGAACTTAACTTTGCCTTTAACTACAGTACGGTACTATGTGGCCTCATCCTTTAATCACAACGAAGAAGAATCTTTGTTAAAAACTGCATAACATAGTTATTTTGAAACTCATTTAGGAATTACTATGAGTATAAATTATATATTGTGACTTATTAGTATAAAATTCCCTGAAATATGAAATCCTAATTTCTGAACATTTTGGAAAAATGTAGGCACTTTTATTTTCCTTTTTACTCCCACCCAATCACAAAGAGATGAAGTTAATTAAACGACCCCTCGGGGAAGTTGTGGGTGATGTTAGAGATGTTTGCACAGACTTTCCTTCATTTGACCTCCGTAGCTATAGGCAGTGATGGTGGAGCTCTAATTGATGCCTCTTTGGTATAATGGAGGCCAGGATCATAAAACCCTATTGAATGAACCATGGAAAGATTCCTGGTGACTATGATTTTTTGGCTAATCTAGCTAGTGGCATAGTCAATTCAATAGAACATAGAACATTTTAAAAAGTTCCTTATAGAAGGTAATCTGGCAATGTGAATCAAAACATTAAAAAAGTATAATTTAACATAGCAATTCACTTCTAGAAATATTCACCAAGAAAACAGTTTTAGATTTATCAACTTGTATATGTATCAAAGCAACATTTATAATAAAGAAAAAAATTAAACCACCTGTAACTTCAAATTGAGGAAATAAAATGTAGAGGAATAAAATGGCTAAATAAGTAATTAGTAGAATATTTAATGATGTAAAAAAGTGTATAGTGTATTGTTAAGTTTAAAAAAGGTTAAGTTTGCAAAACTATTTTCAGTAGGATCCCAATTTCGTAAAAGAAATATATATGCAGAGGTTTCAAAAGGTTCATGGAAAATAGAATTAAAAGATAAAAGTAAAATTATAAACTGTATTTCTCAACATATGCACATTAAGTTCAAGATACTTTTATAAGTAATGATACCAGCCATTTAGAGCATCCCTAAAGAATTAAGTCCTAGGAATTTAACCATGTCAATGCAGTCTTTTTACATTATTATTATTATTATTTTTTTGAGACGGAGTCTTGCTCTGTCGCCCAGGCTGGAGTGCAGTGGCCAGATCTCAGCTCACTGCAAGCTCCGCCTCCCAGGTTTATGCCATTCTGCTGCCTCAGCCTCCCGAGTAGCTGGGACTACAGGTGCCCGCCACCTCGCCTGGCTAGTTTTTTGTATTTTTTAGTAGAGACGGGGTTTCACTGTGTTAGCCAGGATGGTCTCGATCTCCTGACCTCGTGATACGCCCGTCTCAGCCTCCCAATGTGCTGGGATTACAGGCTTGAGCCACCATGCCCAGCCTCTTTTTACATTACTAACTGAAGGAAAATGCATGCCATTTGAGACTTTTTAGGATTATGAAACAGAAAGATGTTAGAAAGAGTGCAATCAAGATTATAAGATGAATGCCTAGTGATTTCCCATCAAAACTCTTCCAGAATTACCCTGTTTGATGAGAAGGATGAGCAGGAATATTGTCATGGTGAAGAAGAACTCTCTGGTGAAGATTTCTTGGCTGTTTCTCTGCTAAAGCTTTGGTTAACTTTCTATAACATTCTTATACTAAGCAGATATTATCATTCATTGGCCTTCCAGAAAGTCACCAAGCAAAATACCTTAAGCAATCTTAAAAATTGTTGCCATAACCTTTACTCTTGGCTTGTCTATTTCTGCTTTGGCTGGATCACTTCTACGTCTTTGTAGCCATTGCTTAGATTGTGCTTTGTCTTCGAGACTGTACTGGTAAAGCCCATGTTTCATCTCCCATTACAGTTCTTTCAAGAAATTCTTCAGGGTCTTGATCCCACTTATTTAAAATTTCCTTTGAAAGCTCTGCTATTGTCTGCAGCTGATCTGGGTGCAATAGTTTTGGCACCAATTGAGTAGAAAATTTGCTCAACTTTAATTTTTTAGTCAGAATTGTATAAGCTAGACCAGTTGAAATGTTTATAGCATTGGCTATTATTTCTGCTTTTCATCATCAGTCCTCTTAAATTAAGACACAAACAAGAGCCTGGGCAACATAGGGAGATATAATCTCTACTTAAACAAACAAACAAACAAAAATCAGCCAGGAGTCCCAGCTGCTTAGGAGGCTGAGGTGGGAGGATTGTTTGAGCCTGGGAGACTGAGGATGCAGTGAGTAGGATAACACCATTGGGCCCCCCCCCACTCTAGCCTGGGTGAACAGAGTGAGAACTTGTCTCAAAAAAAAAAAAAAAAAAAAAAAAGACATGAACAAGATTAATTCTTTTCTCACAAATTGATGAGGATGGTCTGTGACTGTGGGCTTTATCTTCAACATGGTCTCATCCCATTTTAAAATGAATTATCCATTTATTTGGGGCATTATCCCCATAAAGTTTTTATAAAGCATCAGTGATTTCACTTATTTTCCACGCAAACTTCACCATAAATTTGATGTCTGTTTTTGCTTTAATTTTAGCAGAGTTTATGTTGCTCTGATAGGAACTCTGTTCAAACTGATGATCTTATCCTTCTTAGTGCCTCAAACTAGCTCCTGTTCAGACATATTATAACAAGTTGGTATAAGTTTATTTTTGGTGCAAAAAATATTCAAACTCCATGCATAGTTTTTTCATAATATGTGTTTCCATGAACCTTTAAACAAATAATTCAACTTTTGTTTTAGATTCAGGGGTACGTTTTCAGGTTTGTTATATTGGTATATTGTGTGATGTTGAGGTTTGGGATATGAATGGTTTCATCGCCCAGATAGTGAGCATAGTACCCAATAGTTAATTTTTCAACCCTGGCTCTCTTCCCTCTCTCCCCACTCTAGTAATCCACATTGTCTATTACTGCCATCTTTATGTCTATGAGAACCCAATGTTTAGCTCTCACCTATAATTGAGAACATGTGGTGTTTGGCTTTCTGTTCTTGCATTAATTCACTGAGGATAATGGCCTCCAGATGCATTCATGTTGCTGTAAAGGACGATTTCATTCTTTTTAATGACTATATAGTGTTCCGTAGCGTATATATAACACATTTTCTTTATCTAATCTACTGTTGATGGGAACCTAGGTCAATTCCACATCTTTGCATTGCATTCACTATTGTAAATAGTGCTGCAATGAATGTAGGAGTACATGCGTCTTTTTGGTGGAATGGTTTATTTTCTTTTGGGTATATACCCTGTAATGGGATTTCTGGATAGGTAGTTCTGCTTTATTATTTTAACATCTAAAGGTAATCAATATACCACATTTTATTTAGAAGAATTGCATTATAAAACAAATGTTTTACAAAGACTAACTGTAATTGATTCTTTTGTTATATATGCCTGAAGAATACACCAAAAAGTTAGTAGTTTCTTTTTTAGGTGATAGGGTAATAGATGACTTTCGTTTTCTTTCTTTGTGCTTCTTTTTTTTTCTTTTTTTAACATATAGGTAATGTATATTATTTATAAATTAGAGAAAATCTCACAAGCTATTATATTTTTAAGAATTTTACACGCTATTTTAAAAACTAGGTTCAATGCTTATGTTTATTTAGAAAATCTGATTATTGCCATCTGTTTTCACATATCTTCAGTGTTGTTAACAATTCATGGCGTGTGTTTCTGTGTCAGGGGCTGGAGGGAGCTGAAAAGATGCAGTTTTATCTCCAAAGGAAAGGTAAGATGATTTTTAAAAAATTCTTGGTTACTATCTTATGCAACTTGAGGGTGATCAGTGAGGCTTTGGCCTAGTGTTTCTCAAAAGAGTTCCGACTTTGTGTTTCTAATAAAGGGCATTGAGTTTTATGTGGGTCAACATATTTGAAGGCACTGTCTTTACCATCTTCATTGTTGAAAACTGCTCATCACGTCTTGTTCATAGTTAGTCTGATTTCTTGTTAACCATGAAAGCAAGGTGGTATATGGGATATTGCAGAATATGCTGCTGCTTTTAATTTTACAGCTTTACTATTTTGATTGATTCTTTTAGATTTGTTTATCTTTTTTTTTTTTTTTTTTAAATGTGAGGTCGCATAGTCCAAGGATTCTGGTTTATTTTATGAATGTTAAACGTTATTGAAACCACATAATTCTAATTAGACAACGAATGTCCAATTAAACAATTCCTACATTATATATAGTCTCAAACTTTCCTTTTGGGAATTTTACTTGGCATTTTCTTCATAAATATATTAATCTGCCTTTTAAATAGCTTTTAAATTTGTGATATGAAGGCTTCACCATCAAATTATTCTTTAATATTGGAATTATATCAATCATTACATGTCTTTAAAGTGCTGAATTTTATGGAGCATCCATATATCAAATCTCAGGGCTGTAGATGGACATCCTTTCATTGATCACAGCTTGAACCTGAAAAGAGGATGATGGACAGAAACATGACTTAAGAAGTGATAAATCTGTTGTAGCAGACTTATGATCTTTTGGCCTCAACCTTACAAATGTTATTGGTCACAACTGTGGCTAAATTGATTAGTTATTGTCCTCAGGTTTGCAACTCTGACTCTAAACTCATATTGAGCTGAAAAATTTAAATATCTTGTTTCCAGAAGTCTTCATTTTTGGTATCAGTAAATAATCCACATTTATTTCCTTTTTGAGTGCTTTCTCTGTACTTCCTTCCTAAATGAGGGCACTGGACTGACTTTCTTCTGAATAGGTATAGAATTTTGGCCCTTAATATTTTTGTCAATACTGCTCTACTTAAGAATAATAACAGGTGATGTGAATGTTGGCTGGAAATCAAGATTCAGAAGAGTTTTACTGCAAAGAAAAATCTGAAGTTCCTGATGCAATGCATTGTGAAACCAGTATTGAACCTGGTTAAATCAAATTACACTGCGCTCATGGCCGTAGTGTATAATATAGTACTGCTCAGACTGGCCTTATTTTCCATTTTCTTCCATTGAAATACCATTCCAAACTGAAAATATCACAAAGAACTGCATTCAAGATACCTATTTGGATGGAAAATGGCACCTTTAGCTGCATCTTTTTGTAGTGACTTATAGGGTTCAGTGACTGAAATGTATTTTTTTTCTTCTTTCTTTTTCTGCTTTGTTGTATTCATGCTTGGAAGCACTGCCTGCAAATGACAAAACCATAGGAGAATAACCTATATTATATGGGCTTCCCTATGTCATTGAGAACAAGAGAGGATGTTATTAAGGAAGTGCTGATTTTTGTAATAATTCACTCAAGTTTAAGTTCTATTGATAGGTACTGTAGTGTTTAGGAAAAAAAAAAGAGAGAGGAAGAGACAAGATGCTTACATAAAACACAATTTTGAGTTTTATTTTACATTGTATAAAGTAGAAGAATAAGGGCCCAGGGATTTCAATTCCAGAAATGTAAAAATCAAAAAGGTAAAGTAATGAAGGTGACTCTATTTTAATCACAAATGGAGGTGATACATAAGTTACAATCAAAATTTTAAAATGAGTTCATCAAACAAATATACAAA
>NW_016804920.1:135654-156487 GCF_001698545.2 Rhinopithecus bieti
CACATGTTCTCACTCATAGGTGGGAACTGAACAATGAGATCACTTGGACTCGGGAAGGGGAACATCACACACTGGGGCCTATCATGGGGAGGGGGGAGGAGGGAGGGATTGCATTGGGGAGTTATACATGATATAAATGATGAATTGATGGGTGCTGACGAGTTGATGGGTGCAGCACACCAACATGGCACAAATATACATATGTAACAAACCTGCATGTTATGCACATGTACCCTAGAACTTAAAGTATAATAAAAATAAATAAATAAATAAAATGAGTTCATTTTAATATGCCTAAACTTTATTTAACAAGCTATTTAACATAGACTATGAGCCAGGCACTAATTAAGCACTTTGGCATTTTATGAATATTCGCTTTCTTAAACCTCATAATAACACTATAGATACTGATACTATCATCAGCAACCCCATTTTACAGATGGGTAGTTGCTTGTGTTGAAAAAATAGCTAGTAGCTAGCAGAGCTGGAATTCAAGCCCAGTGGGTGACTCATGTCCACCAGCAATCCCTTTGCCTCTCTAATACTGGTGGTTGTTGTCAGAGCCCCTGGTGGGAGTGGGAGGAACCTAGAGGTGCTGCTCACTAGACTTGGCTCAGAGGCTGCAAAAATAGGGTAACTGCACTCCCAAACCTAATGGCCACTGTGGTCAGCAGCTCTTCTAAGAAGAAGATCCTTTTGGGTTAATTCAGTAAAATAACTCTTTATGTCTTGGGAGCAGGGTGGGGAGAATTTCTTCTAAAATGGATGGAGGAGTGGAAGTTAAAGAAGTGAACAAAACGTGTGGTAATCTTTCACATGTGGTGTGTTTTCTCTCTTTTCCTGACCCCAATTTCCTTTGAAGGCACAAAATGCTTCATTGAAAAGGGATTGAAGCCGTATTTACAGGTTACAGAAGAGGCTCTGTCAGTCACTTAGTCACCTCCTAGAAATATTCCTATTCACTCTGACCCATCCTTCTTCTTCTAACTGCCCATCAGTTCACCTCTCCCACTGATCTTTTTGTCTTCCTTCTGCAAACCTATTTATGCATTAGTTTCCACCCAGATCCCATCCTCTGGCACACCCCTTACTTAGCTACCGATTTCTGAATGTGATTCTGAGGGATTTCATGGAAACTTTTACAATTGGATAGCTTTTGGGTTCCTAGTTTGCCCAAAGGCAGCCAGTAAACAGATTCTTTTAAGGTAAGGATTAACAGAATGTAAAAGAATGTTTTTAAGCCCTTAAACTGCTGTTTCAATCTCTCAAATGCTGAGTATCAAAGATTGAGTATCAAAGTTATACTTCAAGTTAGTAACAACCAAATACTGTTTTTTCATTCTGTTGTCTTTTGGTAAAATTACATTTTTTGAAAGTAAATTTTGTAATAATCATTAAGATGTTTAGAAACCAAGTTCTTCAGGATAAAGAAGTTTATATTATGTTGGAAAAGCTCTGGCTCCAGAGATGTTTCTAAATTGAGGCCAGGACACAAAAATATTATTAAATAACAATTTCTAAGCATTGTAATTTTAAGTTTTCATTTTGTACATTCAAAATCACTTTGTTATGTATTAAAGAGTCAATAGTAGTGCACTTAGTTAATGCTATTTTTTTGTTGTTGTTTTCTGAATTATCAGTATGTGGTAAATAAAACTCAAAGCACTATTGCTTTTTCCCTTGGCTTAGAAATTTGGCCTTAGGTGAAATGGACACTGCTGTGCTGACCCTGGGCTTTTTAAAGCTCTGTTGTAAAAGCTATAAATGGTTTCTTAACATGTCCCTCACATCTCAAATATCTCTGTCCACAAGGACTACCGAATAACAAAATGAGCATCTGAGGCTTTGACACACACAGTGAAAATAGAGGAGAGGGAAATTCACGTCTTCATTAGGCTGGCTTAAGTAACAGAGAGGGAGAGGCAAAGGGGTGAATGGCCTTATTCATGCTTGGTATTCTATTAAAGAATTGGGGTGCTTCTTTTTCTGATCTCATGCAAGGATTCAGTTGCATAAGCTGGTGAATGAAAACATATCCCAGTACAAAGCACTTTTTTAAAAAAGGATTCTGTTCTTGAGTGTATTATTTCTTTGTTCTTACTTCAGATGACTCCTTGCTTATGAGTATTTCCTTTGCATACTGTAAAGGGAAAAAAAGATAACTTCTCTCTCATGAGAGATTATTAAAGGGCAAAGGTAAGGGGAAAAGTGGAAACCAGGAAAGGAAGAGGAACAAATGGATAGAGTAAAGCAATTAGCATAATGTATTCATCCTGCAAAATGTTTTGCCTCAGGTCCCAGTGGAATCTGTTGTAGAGATATAGATTCTAGTCTGTGTGTAGAAAAGATGCATAAAGTGACTTGTCTGAACACTTGCTTATGACTGAATTCAAGGCCTTTTCTGTCTGGTTCCAATTCTACATGTAAAATATAAGGGTACTCTTTATTGAAATCCTGCTTCAGTGTATCCCAGTGGCTTAGTGGGCTGCAGGGGAGAACAGAATGCCAAAAGACTGTACCTTTAAAAATATATCTTGGTACAAGATACCCTTGACACACCTGTCTTGATCCTACATACTCTATTAATGAGAATCTTAGCAAAACTGATTAGGTTACTTGTGTAAGGTCTGGGGCTATAACCCTGAGCTCATGTGGAGCTGAAAACTTTTAATCCCTAGTTTCTAAATGTCCCCTTTAGCATCAACAGCTGCCATACAGACAAATCAGCTAATATGTTGTATATCCAGAAAAAAAAAGTCTCTGTAAAATATGATTCTGTAGAGTGTTGCTTATTTATACCTTTGACATCTTCCTCTCCCTCAAATCCTGATTGTGGTTAGATGAGACCAATCCAGTTAGGGCATAATGGTTTATTTCTTCTGAATTTTAATGAAAACATGAAAGGATATGTTGAGAGTTATAAAGCCAATAACATGAGAAAGTATACATTTTATCAGGTATACATATGTCTATATACAAATTGTAACCTCCACAAGAAGAGTTATCATGGTGTATTGTTTATTGTTGAATCCTTAATTCTTAGCACAGTACTTGACACAGGGTCACAGTATATGTTTGTTAAATAAATGAATAAAAAAGTGAAGTCTGATAATTTCTGTGAGTCCTAATAATGACTTTTATTTAGTACCACTAAGAGAATAGTTTTGAGAAGTTTATTCCATTAGAATCTCCCTCCTGTCTCCCTCCCCGCTCCCTCCCCTTCCCTCTCCCCCTCTCCTTTCCCTTCGGCTTTCCCTCCCCAACCCCTCCCCTTCCCTTCCCTTTTCTCACTTTACCTTCCTTTCCCTCTTCAATTCTCCCTTCTTTCCTCTCTCCAGATGACCTCCTTTCTTACCATTTTACCTTAATCTGTTCATTCCGGGGACATATTTCTACATTTCTCATGCCAGCTGTTCTGGATTGTCAGCTTTTTGTTTTAGAACCCTAATAAGAATCACAGAAATTTCATAGTCTTTGCTTAGTATTTGCTCACAGTATAGTAATGAGTCTCTGTCACTTCGTATTTAGGGAGGGTCTGCTTTCTTCAAAATACTGGTGCCATGCTTAATTCATTTACTCTTGCTGTGTCTTTATTGTGCAGTTTTTTGATAGTTTCTTCTGTAGCACCATTAAGAATCATCATACCTGAAATAGCAGTTCAGGTAGATTAATTACACTTTAATTATTATGCATGTAATATCATTTAGGTTATACAGCTATTTATTGAGCACTTACCATATGTTGAGGACTTTTGAAGTTACAGTGAATGATGAGTTATAATCCCCTGTCTCACATACCAATCTTACAAGCCAGAAAATATGTGAAAGATGAATTTTGAAAAGTTCAAATTATTGGAGAGAACAATAAACTATCAATATTTCCTGGTTCAGAAATCCCAAGATTCTTTCATATTTGAAAAGACATTTTGTATCGTCTATTACTCAACTGCCTTCAAGAATAGTTGACACAACAAAGAGGTGATTTTAGTGGAGGAAATATAGTATAAGGAATAGGTAAATTGATTTGATTTATCTAACTTTGTCAAAAGACTTTTTTTGAATAAATTATTTTATACTTAGTGTATATTTTCTCTATTTTTTAAAAAAATTTCTGAATTATGGCTTGGAAATTACTTTCTGTTGCTGCCATTCTGATGTTTCTGAGTCCCCCGACTTCCTTTGGTGGAATTGTTTGTATCTCTGAAGAAAAAAACTTCTTCAGTAGCTGCTTAAGAAAGGATATTTGAGAAATAAGTTTTCATGCTTTTTTGCACATCTAAAAATTTCTTCCACCTTCAATTTGGTTAATAGCTTCGTTCAATATAGCGTTCTGTATTCAAAATGTATCTCCCTCAGAATATTGAAAACATTGATTCCTTATAGTGCCAGCATTGCTATTGAGACATGACATTCTGTTTCCTATGCCTTGTATGTGACATACATGTGCAGTCATGCATTACTTAATGAGAAGAATGCCTTCTGAGAAATTAATCGTGAGATGATTTTGTCATGTGTGAACATCATAGAGTGCACATAGTACATAAACCTAGAAGGCATAGCCTACTACAGATGTAGACAATATGGTATAGCCTGGCACTCCTAAGCTACAAACCTATATAGCATGTTACTATACTGAATACTGTAGTATTGGTATTGGAAGACAATGGTATCTGTACATCTAAACATAGGAAATGTATAGTAAACATATGGTATAAGAGATAAAAAATGGTATCTCTGTATAGGACACTTATGAATGGTGCTTGCAGGATTAGAAGTTGCTCTGGGTGAGTCAGTGCGTGATGAATGAATGTGAAGGCCCAGGATGTCACTGTACACTACTGTGGAATTTATAAACACTGTACAGTTAGGCTATACTAAATTTGTAAAAAAAATTCTTTCTTCAATAATAAATTAACCTTAGCTTCCTATAACGTTTTTACCTTATAAAGTTTTAAAATATTTTAAAACTTTTGACTGTTTTGTAATAACAGTTTAAAACACATTGTACAGGTATACAGAAATATTGTACAGCTATACAAAATATTTTTTCTTTATATCCTTATAAGCTTTTCCATTTTAAAATTATTTGTTTACTATTATTTTTTTAAAACTTTTTTTGTTAAAAATTAAAACAAAAATAACACAAACACACACATTAGCCTGGGCATACTGATACGGTTTGGCTGTGTCCACACTCAAATCTCATATTGAATTGTAGCTCCCATAATCCCCAGGTGTCATGGGAGGGACCTGGTGGGACGTAACCGAATCATGGGGGCAGGTTTTCCCCATGCTGTTCTCATGGTAGTGAATAAGTCTCATGAGATCTGATGGTTTTGCAAAGGGCAGTTCCCCTGCACATGCTCCCTTGCCTGCCACCATGTAAGATGTACCTTTGCTCCTCCTTCACCTTCTGCCATGATTGTGAGGCCTCCCCAGCCATGTGAAACTGTGAGTCCATTAAACCTCTTTTTCTTTATAAATTACCATATCTTGACTACTTCTTCATAGCAATATGAAAATGGACTAATACAAATATGCAGGATCAGAATCATCAATATCAATGTTTTCCACCTCCACATCTTGTCCCACTGGAAGGTCTTCAGGAACAATAACATGCATGGAACTGTCATCTCTCCTATAATATGTATATCTATATTTCTCTTTCTGGATTCTTTTATAATCTTTCTTATCAGTGTTCTGAATTTCACAGTGATGAGTCTTGGGGTGTGTGTGTGTGTGTGTGTGTGTGTGTGTGTGTGTGTGTGTATGTGTGGCTTGTTCCTAGCATTGGGCACTTAGTTGCCTTTTTAATCTGGGAAATATCCTTCAATTTCTTATAGATTGGGAAATATCCTTCAATTTCTTATAGATTAGGAAATTGAGAGTAAGGCAGTTAAATAACCTGCCAGATCACACAGCTAAGTGACAGAGCCAGGACTGTTTGACTTCCAAATTCTGTGTGTGGTGCATAAAGTTTAGCATAGCACTTTTGCTTGTCCCTAATTAAAGTGCCCAGGTGAATACAGGCAAAAGTGACTCAAGGCACATGCTGAAGGAACCCAGTGCCTCTAAAGTATTTTCTTTGCTTTCACGTTTTCTGCAAAATAGTTTTGTAGACCTTAATATTCTTATTCTTTTCAACTTTCAGCCTTTCTTAAAGCTTCCTCTTCCCTTTATAGCCTATCAACCACTCAGCTCACACACATCAGTGTTCCAAATGCTTGACATGTGCCCATCTAACAGATAGCATTCTCACTCAGCATGGATATTAGCACATCTAAAACTCACATCTACAGTTACAGTGACTGCCATTTCCTGCACAGAGGTTATAATGTCTCTACATATGTGAGAAGAGGGAGTTTGCCACAAAATATTACAGATTTTTAGTCTATAGCATGTGCTGCACAATTTGTTCATAGACAAAAACTTGTTAGCCATCAAGTTCATTTAGTTTCCCTTAATTTAAAAAGTTAGGGATGGGCCGGGCGCAGTGGCTCAAGCCTGTAATCCCAGCACTTTAGGAGGCCGAGACGGGCGGATCGTGAGGTCAGGAGATCAAGACCATCCTGGCTAACCCGGTGAAACCCCGTCTCCACTAAAAAATACAAAAAACTAGCCGGGTGAGGTGGCGGGCGCCTGTAGTCCCAGCTACTCGGGAGGTTGAGGCAGGAGAATGAGCTTGCAGTGAGCTGAGATCTGGCCACTGCACTCCAGCCTGGGCGACAGAGCGAGACTCCGTCTCAAAAAAAAAAAAAAAAAAAAAAAAAAAGAGTTAGGGATTACTACATTTTGATACTCCCTAAGTCACTTCTGACAGAATAAGCCTGGTACACATCTGAAAATGACACTTGTTTAATAACCGCTTATAAAAGAAAACTGGGGATTAAAACTATAAGCTTGCATTTTGATGTTCAAATACATAAAAGGAACCCAAATGATAATGCGGATATCCTTTGTTACACAGAAACTGCTTGTGTAGAATTTTGGAGATTACAGAATTAAAAGGCCCAGGAAAGGCCTTGATATTCAATGAGTCAAATGAAAAATAAAAGTAGGATGGATTTGCACTTTACTCTGTTTTCAGGCTTAATTTAAATACTTACTTTTTCCAAGAACATTGTATATTTAAAGAAATAAATGCTCAGACCATCCATTGATATTGGTGAATCTGCTTCTCCAGCAGTTGATGTGATTTGCTGTTCTGTTAACAGAACTTTGCTTTCTTTCTTCATGTGCTTGGTTCAAGCTGACCCTTCTATGCCTTTCTTTTTCTCAAATCCTATTCATCTTTTTTCAAGGACACCTCAAATCCTCCTCTCACTTTGAATCCTTTGCTAATAACCTTGGTTTAGAAGTTTTTCTTCTTAACTCATGGAGTTTTGTTCTACACATTTGGCCAATTTAACTATTGTTTACAAGTCAGTAGTGCTGAATATGTCTCTATGGATTTATGTCTTTAATTTCCTGTCACCGGGTAAGTACCTTGGCTACCTGTCATTGGCAGTGCCTTGCTTATTCACAGTTACATATCTGTAGAATAACAGATTCACATTTTGTAGCCATACTTCATTTGAAGAGATCATAGCACTGAGAACTTGGATTAAACAGCATAACATCATGGTTAAAAGTCCAGGGACTGGAGCCCATGCTGTCAGGTCTGAATCTTGGTTTTACTACTTACCAGTTGTGTGATGCTGGGCAAATTACTTAGCTTCATGTTGCTTAGTTTTCTTGTAAAGTAATAATGACACTTACCTGCTAGGATTGGCAGGAGGATTGAATGAATTAATAGTTTTAGGGTATTTGAAACAGTATCTGCTATATAAGTATTGTAGAAGCATATGGTATAAGTTTTTCTAGGTAAAGATCTATAAAAGAGACAATCGTCATCATTTATTTACTTAAAATACTGTGGACCTATAAAGTAGGCCAAATCAAATGGTTTTGCTTTGAAAACAAGCATGAATGTGCTAAAATCCATTCTCTCATCTTCTACAATAGTAAATTCACAAATGCTAAAAGTATCTGAAGAAGGTGGCACCACACCTACTCTGGCGTTCTCAGCTGTGAAGAGGTGATGATGGCCACCTCAGGCCCTATTCAAACTCCTGTGCAGGATAGGAGAGCTCCTCTTCCTTCTTTGATAGCAACTTTTCTAAAGGTAGCTGAATTCTCCAGCTGGGTAGTTTGAATGCAATCAGATTCCCTGTGGGAGAATAATAGGATAAATGACTCATCCCAAGCTCATAGGCAGTCAAGATATATTCGTTTTAGAGCAAAAGTTTTAACATTTTGATGCAGTAGATTTTAGTATTTTCATATAGACATTCCGGTGGGGCAATTGGAGGGATATAAAGTCTATCAAAATAAAATTTCCATTTTGATACACATTACAAACCTCAATCCACTATTTCTGACCCCTAAGAATATAACCCTTTTAAGGTATACTCCTTCAGACATACCCTGAAATTGAGACAGGTGCTTAATTTTCTTCACACAAGCAATACTCTTTCAGGAAATTACTTGTATTACAGAATAAAAATCTTCTAAAGGTTGAAACTGGTACTTAATATATGTAGCACATTTTTTAAAATCTGAGATTTAGAAATATATGACTGGTATCACTTTAAAAAATTAGTAACAATATGAAAATACAGTTCCTTATCATCAGTTATTTAAAAGCAAATTTTCTTATGCTATATCAAGAATTCTATTGTTGTTATTGTTTTATAAAACATTACATATAAGAAACTCCCTTCTAAAAATATTGTTACACTGCCCATTTAAAAACTTGGTAAGTATGAGTTTTAAAATGTCACTGAGCATTGTGAAAAGAGTTTATGCTGAGTAACCACACTTAATGTAAACGATCCATAGTAACTGACTCTGTGATAATCAGGCTATTATTCAATAAATAATTTTTGTCTTAAAAAACATACACAGCTGAGAACTTTAGTCTTTCAGTCATTTGGCAAGAAAATTGGATGTTTATTCTATTTGGAACAATTTTCACTCTGCTTCCCCAAATGTCATTAGAAACTATGAGGGTCAAATGAAAGTTTTTTATGTTATAGATGAATGTTGAATAAATGAATAAATGGTGCCCAAACTGTGACAACATCACATTGTTTCAAATCACTCCAACTGTGTGGGATCTGAGCACACCAGGTAAGTGCTCCAGCCGCACAACAATACTTTGTCATCTCCCTCCTGCTACCCCACCCCCACCTATCTGGCATGTTCTTCCCCTAAATATCAACATAGTTTTCTTCCCTCCTTTAGACCTTTACTAAATGTCACCTTCTGGGCAAGGTTTCTGAGGCTTCCTCGCTATCCTTCCTAAAATTGCACCTATTCCTTCCACCTCACACTCTTTCCCTCCTTCTATTCTTCAGTGCTTGTCACTCTTAAACTTGTTTACATCGGTATTCCTCCCCTTCAAACTGTAAGCTCCTTACGGGTAGAAGCTTTGAAGATCTAGTTTACAGCCATATCTATAGGGCCTAGAATAATGTCTGGCACATAGTAGGCATTTAATAAATATTCAATGAATGAGAAAATGAGTCCAAAATCTTTTATATATGACTTTGTACTTATGAGTATGTCTGATGTCCTGGAAATAAATGCATTTCAAAAAGATAATGAAGCTACCATTTAAAGAACAGATGTATAGAACAAATCATTATTTTTGTAACATTCTGTGCATTTCAAAGGCTATGCTGTTCTGGTCTTTTCCTTCTTTAGGCTTTCTTTCTTTCTTTCTTTCTTTCTTCTTCTTTTTTTTTTTTTTTTTTTTTTTTTTTTTTTTTTTTTTTTTTTTTTTTTTTTTTAACATAGCCACTATTTTCAGAAACAGCTCTGTTGGACTCTGCCTAATTTTTGTTCAGAGCTCTATTGTAAAGGAATCTGTCTTTGAGGATGCTGACCTTCTTTTCCATCATTGTCTTGCTTTTTATTTTATACTGTGCTCTTCCTTTGGGACCCAGTCTCTCAAAAGGGTTTCATATATAGATAAAATTGGATTTGTCTAATGACTTTAAATTAGGTGCTGTAATTTAAAATTTAACAAAATCCATGTGTGAAAAACAGTGCTCTTCTTTTGTGCAGACAGGTACACTGAGTGATTGTAGTAAAAGACACCGCTGTGTTGGTACAAATTTCTGTTAGGTACTCAGTTCTGCTGCATGAAACAGAAAACCCAAATAACAGTGGCTTAAACAAGATAGGGGCTTATTTTTCTTATGTAATGAATGATGCTGGTATTAGCTTAGTGGCTGAGGGTGTCAGGGCTGCAATATCTGCAATTCTTTCAGTCCTTTTCTTTAGATTTAAAGAAGGAAAATGGAGGGAAAAAAAGAACAAAATCACTGTCAGCTGAGTCAAATTCCCTTTTCTGAAACTTCGCCAAACACCCAGCTTTCACTTCCAAGCATTGGCCTGCTTTATATCCCATGGCCACCCCATCTGCAAAGGAGGTTGCTTTTTCTTCCTTTGGAGTCAACAAAATTGGAATTCCATTAGTGAAGAAGGGGAGAATGGATATAGAGTAGGCAACCAGCAGTCTCTGACAGAGTAAAATATCCCTAAAAGGTAAATAACATTTTTATCTGCCTTTTTTAGAAATGAAATTGACCAGGCCACATCACTTGGAGGAAGTGTTTGGAAAATTATTTAAGGAAATTAATGTTTCAAGTTTTTAGAAAGCATGGAAGTAAAATATTCTTTATAATATTGTGCAAATGTAGACTAGAGCAAAGAAGACAGCTTAAATTCTACACCAAAGAACAATTTGTATAACATCCATGTGGTTGTGTCTGTTGAAAAACATTGCCCAGAAATAGTTCTAACTGTAAGATTTAAATTATAATTCATAGTAATTCTAGATAGGTCAGTGTGGATCATATAGACTATAAAATAAAATATGGTGATAAATTATATAATAATTATTAATTATATAATTATTAAAGGTCTATTATTTAATATTTACAATTTATATTTGACAATGGAGATTATGTGTAATTAAAACAATTATATTTTGTAAACATTAACAGTTTAGAATATTTGTAGCTCATCTGTTTTGAAAATCTAAAACAGATAAAAATATTTGAAATAATGAGTTTGTATGCCTTTAAGGTGTTATTGATTCTTAGTAATTACTTAAATGCAGGAAATTTTAATTTTTTTCTAATCAGAATTTAATTCTTTAATTTAAAATGTAGTAACCGGGAAATTGTTGGAAGTCATTGCAGGATGAATTTATTATTCCTAAGGAAAAATTTTAAGGTATTTAATTAAGTTTCTTTTATTTTGTAACTACTTAGGAAATGGCTTAAAGGGCTTATCATAATGCCATAAAAATAGTAAATGGAATTGAAAGAAATCAGGCCCTAAAGAAGACACTTCAGTTTGTAAAAGGTAGTCTATAATTATACAATAATGTGTTTTAATCCTAGGGGAAAAGTATTTTGGGTCTTACGCTTCCTTAATCTTAAATGGATGGGAACCTTACTGAGTTTAAATTAACATTGCACATTGAATTGCAGTTGTCTTCGTTTTTCTTTATTTTAAATGATGGATAAAGAGAGCTGTTTTATTTTCTATAATCTTGTGGTTTAGAAAATGAATTGTAGGTATAATGATATTTTAGATTAAGTAAGGCTCAGGGGACATAAGTGTGACTCACACATAGTTATTGTGTTCAAGAAGCTTCTAGTCTGATAGGAGAAACATGTCTGAGACATTTACTTCCTTTGTAGCTAAGGGCTGTCTTTGTCCTTTCTGGATGCTCTACAGAATATCATAAACTGGGTAGCTTGTAAACCACAAATACTCATTTCTTGCGGTTCTAGGGGGTGAGAAATCCAAGATCAAGGTGCTGGTAGATTCTGTGTTTAGCGAGGGCTCACTTCCTGGTTCATAGACCACCGTGATCTTGCTGTGTCCTTGCATGGCAGAAGGGGCAAGGGAGTTTTCTGGGGTGTCTTTTATAAGGACATTGATCCCATTTGTGAGGCCAGAGCCCTAATCACATCCCAAAAGTCCCACCTCCTAAAACCATCACTTTAGGGGTTAAGATTTTAACATATGCATTTTAGGGGGACATAAACATTCAGACCATAGGGTTTATGCTAGAGGTATGAACAAAGAGCCGTGGGGGTCTGGAGGAGGGCAGGTGGTGCCAAAGAGATTGAGGGAAGAAGACATTTGACATGGATCTTGAAGGAATTTTACCAGATGAAAGATTAGGGGATGGACATTCAGAGAGGGAACAGGTGATAGAAAGGGAGAGTTCCCTGAATGGGCCCTCAGTGGGGAGGGACAGTTAAAGGTGGTGCTTAACAAAAAGTTGAGGCTGACTGTGAAGAGCTTTGTATGTCTCTCTAAGGGCTTTGTATGTCTCGCTTTGGATCTTACTGGTAGGCAGTGAAGGACTTACAGAGTTTTTAGGCAGCACAGTAATATGACTAAATTCTGCTTTCATGGATATAACTGCAATGACAATTAAGAGGATGGACTGGGGCAGATATGATTGTTGGTAAGGAGACCACCAGGAGGCTTTCGTAGCAGCCCAGGTGGGATGATCGGAGCATGAGCAGAAGGAGTAATCATAAGGACATAATTGAGAAGGTGGCTTTATGAAGTATTTCTCTTAGAACTAGGCATTTGCTTGTGGAAGTATGTGTGTTTGGGTGTGGGGGTCATGAGTACTTGGAGCTGAGTATGACTCTGATGTTTCTAGCTTGCAAAATGATATAGGTCTTATGTAATGAGTTTAAGAATTTAGAAAGAAATGCAAGTATTTTGAAGCAAGATAAGTTCAATTTGATGTTAATTTGTTTCAGTGTCTTTGTAGGAGACAGTTGGAAATATGAGTTTGGAAATAAGAGTTGAGAGAGAGACATTCTGGAGTCATCCTCACAAAGATAATTGTTAAAGCTCTGGGAGGAAGGTGTCTTATCTCAATTTTGCACAGTAACTGAGACAGAGAGGTTAGTGACTTGTTTAAGGTCACTAGAGATATTAGGGTAAAAAGTCAACATCTAATCCAGGTCTTCTGATCCCACGGTCAAGTATTTAATTTCTTTGACCCTCAGTTTCTTTACATGTGAAGTGAGGATAATGATATCTTCCTCATAATACTTATGATTAAATAATGTAATACGTATACGCAGTACCACGCAGTGACACAGGGTCACAATCAGACAGTCATTAAAAGTGTGTTAATTTCCTTCTCCCTTTCCTTCTTTTGTTTACAAATGCTGTTGTGGGTTGACAAAGACTCTCTCCTTGACCAAACTTTAGACAGGCTTCTCTGAAACCTCTTTCAACTAGTGCTATGTCTTCCAGCCTGCTGAGTCTGGTCTTAGCAAGAGTCCTGTTAAATCAGTTTACAAAGCGTCTCTCCACAATTGGTATCTGATCACTCTTTATATCTGATCATATTTCTCATCCCACACCCTTGATACCTGATCATCCTGAACTAACTTCAGCAGGAATCATGTTAAGATGGTTTAGCAAGAATTCTCCTACACTTGATGCCTCTTCTTGATAATTTTCTATCCATTGACACCCCTCACCTCCTACTCCTTGGTTGTAAATTCCCAACTACTCTACTGTGTTTGGAGTTGAGCGGAATTTCTCCTATTGCCTTGACACCTGTTGCAATAGTCTTGAATAAAGTCTTCTTTACCATTTCAACAAGTGTCAGAATAATTGTTTTTCTTTAACAGGCCCTTAATATGACTGTACCTAATAATATTTCAAGAGGTTCATTAATTAGACAGCTTTCTATATGTCTAGCATGACACCCTTACTACACAGGGCTGGGAGTTCAAACATGGGTCAAAACCAGAAAGCACCAACTGGGCATAAGATTGAAGCTGAGAGCTAATAGATAGGATTGTGAGAGCAGTCAATGTTGAAGATATGAGTCATCAGAAAATAAGGAGAAATGAACAGTCGAGCCAGAGCTGTGGTTGCAAGAGAGCCTGGAAACTGGTGAGACAGCCAGGATCATGGGAAATAAGAATATGAGAAGCAGGTGTTAAAGTGATCTGACTAATTCCACAGGATGAGAATTTTTTCTTTCCCAGGAATGCTTTTGATAAGTTAAATGCTTTTTGGCTCCATGTGAAGCCTTTTTTGCTACCTTGAAATCTTACACACAGACTCTGCAGGGGATAGAGTTTGGCTCTGTTGTTCCATAAGCATATTTTCAACTCAACACAATGAAGACCATTGTCCTAGATGGCCTGCTGAGGAAACAGATTATATAATTATGAAGAGCTGAGATTTAACACTTATGCCAATATCTGCTGGCCAGGCTGGAGAGCAGTGGTGATCATAGCTCACTGTAGCCTTGAACTCCTGGGCTTAAGTGTCCTCCTGACTCAGTCTTCCAAATAGCTGGAACTACAGGTATGTGCCACCATGCCTGGCTAATTTTTTAAATCTTTTGTAGAGATAGGGTCTTGCTGTGTTGCCCAGACTGGTCTCGAACTCCTGACTTCAGGTGAGTATTATTAATTTTTAAATACCAGAATAGAATCACATTACTCAATATTAAAATTATATGTCCATAACTGATTTTTTAAAATAATCTAGTAGGCATTGAGTGTTGGGAGGACTTCAGGGCTTCCATCAGGAATGCCAATGATCTGTGTTGTAGGTATGTGAAAGACCTGGTGGACAGAATTCTAGTATTTTCAGTGCCCCTTACCTTTCTTGAGTGCTCAAGACTGACCTTAGGAGAAGGTAAAATAGACAGCAAGGAGAGTTTCAAGGGCTAAACATGAGAGAAATGAATGTTTGGGGCAGAATCAAAAGAGGAGAAAACAGTTCAGCAGCTACAGCAAATCAGGGTGTACTCACTGGAGTGTTCGAAGGATCAGGTTATGTAAGTGTGAAAGCTGGCAATTTGGAAGAGATAGAAAGCAAAAACACTAAAAAGGTTGGAGAAAGGGCTCTTATGAGGTCTTTAGGGTGTTAGCTTTGCAATGCCATGTAAGGCTTTGATTAAGATTTCTAACAAGTTAAAAAAATTAAACCTGAACTGAAAATGTAATGATTTGTATGGATTTATTCAGGAGGAAATGCCAACTATATTTACGGCCCAGGTGAGAATGAAGAGGGCCAGAGAATGATCAGCAGACAGACAACTATATGTGCTATGCTCTATGGGATCCTGCAGAGAGCCTGGGCTAAGAGGCATTGCCCCAGTGCCCATTCTCAGGAAGGGACAGAAACAGTTAATTCCTGGCTTCCAGTTTTCTGTGTGCCTTTGGGCAAGTGGGCTTCCTTATTCACATAAACTCCCCTTCCTCCAATTCTAGGGGCAAAGATAATCAAGAATTAACTACATATCTCTGGGCAAATGTTTATGTTTGGTTGTAATCAGAATGATGGAACTGAATTATGATGCTAGGCATTAATTTACTGTGATAGTATTAACTGATATTTTTTGAAAGTCACCCAGATAGTCCAATCTTGAGAAACTAACTTACCTATAAAATAATTTGATTAGTAACAGTATGTGTGATCTTCTCTGAAATACAAACTTTGAGGAGAGAGGTAGAATGAATTCCCTTCTCTGTTCTTACCATATTCATAACCTCATCGAATTAGTTAGATCTCTGAGTGTTTCCTTGTCTGTAAAGTGAAGAGAGCTATACATATATGAAAAATATTGTGAAGATGATATATTAAAGGAGGCTATCATAGTAGAAGGTGATTTTTTTTTTTATAAAAGTGAGTTTTAAAATCTTTCAATTTAAGATGTCATCTTGATAACTGTCAGATTTTGGCTTTTCAGCGGCCTTTTGCCAAAATAAGATTCAGAATAGTCGACCCCACCCTCCCAAATCCCCAGCCCACTCTGTTTTCACCCTGGCACAGGATAATTTACCTTCTGCTGGTGTGGGGCTTGTGAAGTAATCTCTTCCAGAGACACTCAGAACAGAGTGTTGAGACTTCTCTAAGCCACAGGCAATTACAGAATTCACTCCATCTTCACTTCTTTGCCCTTGAATCTGACCTTTCTAGTTGAATGGTCAGATGCTGGGTTATCAGTTGCTTTTTAATTTTAAAATTCGTATCCTTTCTTTCATAAACCAACAAAATGCTTGTAGAAAAGTTAGAGAACTCATACAAACAACTACAAAGCTCTTTTTTTCTTATGCATATATATATGTGTTTCAACAAAATCCAAATTATGCTATATAAAAATTATTTGCTAAGTTGCTCTTATCTGTACATTTTTTGCATGTAAAGACATTTCTGCTAAAATGCAGTGTATGCATTTCCAAAAAACCTTATATCTGGCAAAATTGTACACTAAAAATGACAGGGATGAATTGGAAAATAAGGTTAGGGCAGAGTATTCAAAGTCCAAGCAAACCTGCAGCCAGAGAACCAGCAAAAACAATTGCTAGTATCTGGGTAGGTAAGATAGACTGCCAGACAGACAATTCAACATGACTGCAGGCTGGTATGTTGGAGATTTTAAAAAATGCTAGGACAATAAATTGGTAATGCCATCAAAACTTTAATTAGAACAGGAAGGGCTGGGCGTGGTGGCTCATGCCGGTAATCCCAACACTTTGGGAGGCTGAGGTGGGCGGATCACCTGAGGTCAGGAGTTCGAGACCAGCCTGGCCAACATGGTGAAACCCCATCTCTACTAAAAATACAAAAATGAGCCGGGTGTGGTGGCAGCTGCCTGTAATCTCAGCTACTCAGGAGGCCAAGGCAGGAGAATCGCTTGAACCCGGTAGGCGGAGGTTGCAGTGAGCAGACATCGGGCCACTGCACTCCAGCCTGGGGGACAAGAGTCAGACTTCGTCTCAAAAAAAAAAAAAAAAAAAAAAAGAACAGGAAGGAGCATGCTCAGCAGGAGTATGCACAATACAGATGGAAACAGATTTCTGAGCCACTGGGGCTACTGTCAAGGTAGGCATTGGCAACAGTGAAATCTGCCATGAGCTGAGAGCTGCACCTCTCTCGCCTCTCTGGAACTGTGTCTCTCTGAGTAGAAAGGTCTGCAAGCAAACCTTCTTTTAAAATTTATTTATTTGTTTTCAACTTTTATTGTGGAAATTTTAAGCATACCCCAAGTAAAAAAAATCTATATATCTATATATCTATATATAATGCATTCAAAATCCAGCTTCAACAATTATAAATATTTTTCCATCCTGTTGCAGCTATCTATAATTTTACCTGTTAATAACTCAATATATATTCCTACCAGATAAAAACTTTAAAACCTATAAACATAATGCCACTTTCACACCTAACAAAATGGATCAAAATTTTGATATCATCTAATATCAAATCCATGTTCAAGTTTTCCAGTTAAAAAAAATCTTTTGTCATTCCTTTCTTCAAATCAGAATTCAAGAAAATTCATTAATTGGATTTGGCATTATGTTTTAAACAGTTTTGGGTATCTTCGTAAGTTTCTTTTGAAAATATTAGCAAATATTATACATATTGATATTGTCCTTCTTTTATGAGGCTCACTGATCAGTTCCTTGGTGTCTTTCACTTAATAGCTAAATCCTGTAGATCACTCTGCATTGCCATAATGAATTTTCATCAGTTCTTATTATATCTGCATAGTCCTTCATTGGTTGGTATATCATAGTTTACTTAATCAATCTTATACTGATGGAATGTGGGTTTTTAAAAGCATTTTCTTACTATAAATCTTGCAAATCATGCTTTAATAAATAGCCTTGTGTATATTTTGTATTCTTAAGCACTCATTTTAGATTTCTTAAAACATAGCCAATGGGCTCCTGCTGTCAGTGCAGCTGCTGAACAGAGGGTTTTTCCTTTCCTGCTGATGGTTAGAAGTCCAGTCCTTCTATTCTGGCTTTGCTTATCCTGAAAGTCATAGATGAACCAGCACAACTCCAACTTATACTGCCGTAATTCCCCTATTTACTAATTGTATATACAGAAACATGTTGCAGCAGGACAGGCGACATGTGCACATACCCACACATCTATCCCCTCATTGTACATGCAAACCACACATCTGCATTATCATTTTTAATGGCTGCTGCATTCATTATTTATTGCTGCATAGCAAATTACCCCAAAGATTAGTGTCTTAATACAATAAACTTTTATATGGGTTGGAGCTGTAGAAATCTCAAGGCATGACTTGGGGAGGATTTGCTTACAAGCTCACACATATGGTGCTGGGAGAACTGCATTCCTTGTACGTCACTGGACTGAGCCTCCCTTAATTCCTTGCCACATGAGCCTCTCAGTAGGGCAGCTCACAGCATAGCAGCTGGATACAATCAGAGGAAGTGAGAGAGCAAGAAAGGATGACCAAAACAGAAACAGAATCTTTTTGTAACCTCATCTCAGAGGCAATATCCCATGGCTTTTGTCATATTCTGTTTGTCAGAAGCAAGTCACTAGATTCATTCAAGGGGAGAAGATGATACAAAGGCATGCATATCAGGGGCTGGGTATCACTGTGGATGATTTTAGAAGCTGCCATGATTTTAGAAGCTGCCTACCACAATTGCATAGCATCTCATTTTGTATATTATATTATAATTCACTATTGCTGGACATTCAGATTGCTTCCATTCACATCACACATCCACACTTTCCACTGTCTTTCTCAGCCTATTGTGTGCCTCAAGCTTCTGAAAATCAGAGCTCCAAAAACAGCTCTTCCTTCATGTAGAGACTGCAGAGGAATACACTTTCCCCCCACCAACTCCTCTGGAATTTCAATGAATAACATTTTCTCTATCCTGTTGCAGGCATTTCAGATCAAAGAGATATTTGTCATTTATCCCATAATATATTTTCAACTTTAGAATTGGTATTCTGTATATAAAGTGGTCTTCCAATTCAATACAGACAATGCCCTCAATAGAAAAACAGGCAGAGAAAGTGAAAAGTGAAAAATAGCAGTGACAAATTAAGATATGAAAATGTTGAGCTTTCATTCATAAGAAAAACACAGATTGTAACAAGATATTATTTTTAATTAAATCAATTGACAAAGATTTTGAAGTATTATAATACCTAATATTGGCAAGGATGTACATAAACAGGCACTCTCAAACATTCCTGGAAGGAGTTTGTATTTGTATCCTTTGACCCGTCAATTCCATTCACCTTTGTCTTCTGTGTTTTCTTCTACATCTTGTAGTTAAAATTGCATTGTAGAATTTTTCGAGTGTTAGCTGTCACTGTGGGATCACTGTTGCTATATTCAAGACATCAGAAAATATCTGTCAGTGAAGTGAGAGCAGTTTATCAACAAAGGCCACGCCATGGCCACTTTATGGGTGCAGATCTTGACAAAACGATTCTCAAGTTGCCAACCAGGTTAAAGGCAGTCAAAATAATAGTGACAGCCATAACAGAAACACAGACTTCATTGCTTGCAACAAAGATGTGGGTGCTGTGAAGCAGAACCACTGAAATGCACGTTGGAAAACATGAAGTGCACTGCATAATGCAACAAACTATTTCTATTATATGAGAAAAAAGTCTTTCGTGCAACTTCACATGATAGAATCTTAAGTCTCTCCAAGTGAATTTATTTTGAAGGGAGGACACATTGGTATAAGCCAAAGAAGTCTTATTGAGACTTTTGTGCTTATCTTAGTGGTCAGTACAGTGAAATGGGTTAAAACTAATTGATTTCTAGATCACTAAAGGAAATTCATATCATTAAATGAGCATTTCATTCAAAGGATATGTTATTCTTTGCTACTCTATTTGCAAACAGGCTTCTGCTTATCTTACGATTGTTCCCCAAGCACACAGTAGAAATGGGGTCAAAAGCCTTTTCCCATCTGTCTTTTTGTTCAGGATATAATCCTCAACAATTACAAAATACAGCAATTAAATCTTTGGACATTTCTGGATCTCTGTGATTCTTTACAAGATTAGTGTGATGACTAAGAAAGGAGAGATTAATGTACAAAAGACCGTTGAATTTGTAGGCCATGGTTCTCTCTCAATTAAAGACATCTACATATTGCCTTCTTTCCCCAAACAGAAGACTGTGTTGATTTTTACTGTTTATTGACTATTAAAAAACAGAGATTATGGGAGTGAATGTGTAATGCAAAAGGCTTAAAAGACATTTTCATTCTGGTTCTCAAGAAGCTTGATATCTGAGAATACAATTTAGTCTTAGAACAGGAAAATTATACCCCTTCTGTTTTTCTAAGTTTCCTTTGAAATGCAGGTGAAAGTTCTACTTCTCTTCATGCTTCACAGGGATCAGACCAAAAGGCAAATGCAAAATGTATTGATTCTCATATCTATTAGGTATATGATGGTCAATTACCCAATGTGTATTTTACTTACTGTCCTTCCTCTTTTCTGTATTTTTCCCTCATTTTATTTTGTTTATACATTCCTATATTTTCATATACAACTAACTCTAAGTAGTTTGATATAATGAAGTTAGTGACATAGCCTCAAAAATCATGTTATGTGCCAATTTACTAACATAAGGCATCTTTTGACTTCTACCAGTTTGACAGTGCTTTAATAACTTCAGACTTCCAGTTAAAGAGTAATTAAAAATTTATCTCTTTAGTTTGAAAGGTTCACTCTGTCTTCATAGCTGAAAAAATTTTTAGCTAGCAATACTTAGTTATACATTTTCCCCATATCTTGTGGAAAATCTACAAAATCTTATCGTCCTATCTTATTAACAATCTACTTAGCATATTCAACAGATAAAATCATTAATTTGAACATCTTTGGGAACTTTTTTTTTCCTGTAGCTTGATAATATTTTATTTTATTTTATTTCATTATTTTTTATGGTGCCATAT
>NW_016804921.1:0-1823 GCF_001698545.2 Rhinopithecus bieti
AAAAATTGCAGGCCAGGTGCGGTGGCTCATGCCTGTAATCCCAGCACTTTGGAAGGCCAAGGCGGGCAGATCACGAGGTCAGGAGATCGAGACCATCCTGGCTAACACGGTGAAACCCGTCTCTACTAAAAATACAAAAAAATTAGCTGGGTGTGGTGGCAGGCACCTGTAGTCCCAGCTACTCGGGAGGCTGAGGCAGGAGAATGAGGCAGTGAACCCGGGAGGCAGAGCTTGCAGTGAGCCAAGATTGCGCCTCTGCACTCCAGCCTGGGTGACAGAGTGAGACTCCGTCTCAAAAAAAAAATAAAATAAAACAAACAAACAAATAAATAAATAAAATTCTACAGATATAGACAAAAATGATATGGAAGGGGCATGAGGCTCCACAGAAGACAACAACCCCAGCTCCTTGTCTGATAATGTCTGGCTAATCAGGGGGCAACTGGGAGGAAGATTCATAAAACAGGCCAGCGCTTCCAACTCCTGCTGAGACTCTGCCCTATAGTTCTTATTATTTATTATTTTATATTTTGTGAAAAGGTAACATGTTTTTAATAATAAAAATGAAAGGACGGGCACGGTGGCTCACGTCTGTAATCTCAGAACTTTGGGAGGCTGAGGCGGGTGAATCATGAGGTCAGGAGTTTGAGAATAGCCTGGCCAACAGTAAAACCCCGTCTCTACTAAAAATACAAAAAATGAGCCGGGTGTGGTGGCGGGCGCCTATAATCCCAGCTACTCGGGAGGCTGAGGCAGGAGAATGGCTTGAACCCAGGAGGCGGAGGTTGCAGTGAGCCAAGATCGCGCCATTGCACTCCAGCCTGGGCGATAGAGCGAGACTCTGTCAAAAAAAAAAAAAAAAAAAAAGCAAGCAACTGTTGAAGAGGGTGCCCAGCTGAAGGTAATTCTCCCTTCCATATGTTAGCAAAGGAAACTGATACCCATTACACCGTTACACAGCCCAGAGGGAGAAGCTGCAGGATGCTGTCTGGCCTGCCTCTTTTTTTTCTAGCAAATTTCCTTTGTATCTTTTCTTTTTTTTTGAGACAGTCTTCAAGTGATTCTCCTGCCTCAGCCTCCCGAGTAGCTCCCAAGTAGCTGGGATTACAGGTGCCTGCCACCATGCCCAGCTATTTTTTATATTTTTAACAGAGACAGGGTTTCACCGTGTTAGCCAGGTTGGTCTCGAACTCCTGACCTCAGGCAGTCCGCCCTCCTCAGCCTCCCAAAGTGCTGGGATTACAGGTGTGAGCCACCGTGCCCAGCCCAAACTTCCCCTATGTCTTTTTATCAACTTAAATTGAGCAAGTAGATACTCATTAAGTGACTTGGAGCAGGTGTCTTTTCTATTCCAAGAACTTTCACTAAGATCTGCTTCAGCAGCCTGTTAACATTTTTTTATTACAGCCAGGTGCAGTGGCTCACACCTGTAATCCCAGCACTCTGGGAGTCCTAGACGGGTGGATCATGAGGTCAAGAGATCAAGACCATCCTGGCCAAAATGGTGAAACCCCCCCCCATCTCTACTAAAAATACAAAAATTAAGGCCAGGCGTGGTGGCTCACGCCTGTAATCCCAATACTTTGGGAGGCCCAGGCGGGCTGGTCAGGAGATCGAGACCATCCTGGCTAACACAATGAAACCCCTGTCTCTACTAAAAATACAAAAAAATTAGCTGGGGCGAGGTGGCGAGCGCCTGTAGTCCCAGTGACTCGGGAGGCTGAGGCAGGAGAATGGCGTGAACCCAGGAGGTGGAGCTTGCAGTGAGTTGAGATCCTGCCACTGCACTCCATCCTGGGTGACAGAGTGAGACTCCGTCTCAA
>NW_016804922.1:0-8436 GCF_001698545.2 Rhinopithecus bieti
CCGGCCAGGTGTGGGATATATTCTCCTGGTGTGCCTGTTTGCTTAAACGCAGTATTGTGGTGGGAGTTACCCAATTTTCCAGGTGTTGTGTGTTTCAGTTCCCCTGGCTAGGAAAAGTGATTCCCTTCCCCCTTGCGCTTCCCAGGTGAGGCGATGCCTCGCCCTGCTTCAGCTCTCGCTGGTCAGGCTGCAGCAGCTGACCAGCACCTATTGTCTGGCACTCCCTAGTGAGATGACCCCAGTACCTCAGTTGAAAATGCAGAAATCACCGGTCTTCTGTGTCGCTCGCGCCGGGAGTTGGAGACTGGAGCTGTTCCTATTCGGCCATCTTGCTCCGCCCCCCAGTTTTGAGAACAAATTTTAAATTAGTTATAGCACAGTCCATAATAATGTAATGATATTTTTTCCTATACAAAAACACAAAGTCCTGTATCTAAATAAACCTGAGTCAAAAATTTGGAAAATAGAGAGAGATTGACCTTCCTTTCAGTAAGAAGCCAAGCAATAGACCCTGTGGAGTGCTGTCATCAGCTGTGGTTCTTTTGTGAACCCATTAGATTGTATGTGAAGGGAGAGTTATTTATGTAACCAATAAGATTATTTCAGAAATTTTCTTTCATAGAGCCATCTTCATGTAATGTTATTTGTTTCTTTCTTCTTTCCATTTTTTTTTTTTTCTGTTTTTGCTTGCACAAAATTTATCCATTACCTTTAAAGGGCAAAGCAAAGTCCAAATACTGAAATACAAGTATGTATATAAACATTTACTATCAATAATTCTGTATAATTTACAGTGACAAAGACAAGATGTAAACATGCTTGAGTATCTCTACTTATCTGAGACAGTGGGAGAAAGCATCATAATTTATAGATTTCCATAACCACGTAGATTATGATAAAAATTGCCTAAAGGAAATAGAAGATGTATTTTACTGGAGAGATACTGAACAACTAAAAAATAACTAAACACATATACTGAATTATAATGTCTTTTATCTTCTTAGGGTTCTATATGTATTCATTCAATTTCATAATGTTACACTCAATTACAACAATATTTGTTTATAATATAATTCACTGTTTCTATACACAATTGAAATTATTCTTTTGTAGGTAGATTCTTTCGTAGAGTTGTAGGTAGATTTTTATAAAATTGCAAGTATTTTAACAAGGTCTTTCCATTTTGATGCAATAGTGACTTCTGTTGACCTGTCATTCTGAGGCTAAATCATGTGTTCCTCTCACCAATTCACCCAAACATAATGACAGAGTGAAAACAAAATACCTCTAACAGCAAATCTTTGGAAAAAGGGCAAAATGAGAAAAAAAAAAAAACCACTTCATAGCATACTGTCAATTATCAAAAGACAGGGGTAAAACAACAATACAAAACATCTTATGACCAACAGAAGAATATGTGCATGTAAAAGAATTTTGTTTGCCTCTTGATTTGCTTCCTGGGATTATATTTATTAGATGTTTACTTTTTATGAGGTCATAAATTAGGGGCAGATGTTGGACAGATATGTGTTTTCTCTAGTAATGAGCTTCATCTAGAATCATGGTAAGCTGGATTTCTTTCAAGTTCTATAAACTGTTTTTTAGTTTGTTTCTTTGTTTGTTTTTTAAAATAAAACACCAGACATCTGATCATGGTCTTTGTGGTCTTATCACTACAAATGTGAGCCATATACATATAATTTTAAGTATTCTATTAGTTACATGAAAAATAAAGAATTAATGGTAAAATTAATTTTAGTGATATATTTATCTAACCCAATGAACCCAAAATAGTATCATTCAATATGTAATCAATGCAAAAATTATTGATGACATTTTAACTTATGTGTACAGGTTTTTGAATTCTCATGTGTTTTGTACAGTTAAAGAACATTTCCTGTGCTCAATAGCCACATGGATTAGTCAGTTCTCACATTGCAATAAAAATCACCTCAGACTGGGTATTTTACAAAGAAAGGAGGTTTAATTAAATCACAGTTCTGCAGGCTGCACAGGAAACATGGCTTGGGAGGCATAAGGAAACTTACAATTATGGTGTAGGTGAACAGGAAGCAGACACATCTTACATGGCTGGAGAAGGAGGAAGAGACAGCAAAGTGAGAGGTGGTGCACACTTTTAAACAACAAGGTATCATGAGAATGCACTATCATGACAGCAGCAAGGGGAAAATCCTCCCCTAGGATCCAGTCACCTCCTAACAGGCTCCACCTCCAACATTGGAGATTATGATTCGACATGAGATTCGGGCGGTGACATAAATTCAAACCATATCACCACATCACTAGAGTATCAAACAGTGCAGAGAGATCAAATTTCCCCATTTCCCTAGATTCCATTTTTATTCCTTGCTCTTGCTCAAGATTTGCTCTCAATTTTGCTGTCAATAACTTTATCTCGGAGCAGAAAGATGAGTCCTTTTGCGTTTCTGTTAATGTAATGCAAAAAGATATGAGCCACCACACCCAGCCAGTTCATTATATTTTACTTCCAAATTTATCAGGGCCATACAGTACACATATGTATGAATAAGAGGTATAGTTTTCCACTATCCTTATTTGATGAAAATTAGTAGACGGGTTATCTCCATATAACAAAGAGTTACATGGAAATTTTTTTCCCTCTCCCCACTCTTCCACTACAATTGCAGTACTAGGGACCCAAAGTATTTCCCTCTGATATGAGCATCTTAAAATTGTTTTCCTAGATCATTCACAAATATGTAATCAACACAGCATAAATGAGACAGTGAATGTGTCAGAACTTAGGACAAGTTCAGGCTTCATAATTAAGGGATACATAATTATCTGGCCTGTGTCCCTCTCAGATTATTGGCCATAAATCAAAAAAAAAGAATGCTGTTTTATATGTGCCTTTATAAAGACCATTGCATAACAACTTTTTGGCTGCCAGAAGTATTCAACCAACTACAACATTTTAAAACATTTCTTCACAGTGTTCTAAACCTCAATCCTCAGTGATTACTATATCCCAAATCAAGTCAATAATATGTTTGTCACCTACCACCTTCTGTGTCCATTCACTTATGTGTTTTCTGTATCGCACAAGGTACTTTTGGTTGAAAATAAGAAATCCACCTCCAACTTTGCTACTTAAAGGGTTTGGAACAAATAACTGCAATTCCCAGTGATAAGGACAAGCTAGGAAAAGAATGGATTCAATAATACAAAATCAAGTATTCAGGTTCTATCTTTCCCTCTATCTTTTGGTTGAGTACTCTTTGTTAGAAATGATCTATGTCATGAAAAATTGAAGTTAGAGATCTGTGTTTAACACATTCACAACTTAACCATCAGTCAGTCCACTTGTGTAGCTAAAAGGAATACCTGAGGCTGGGTAATTTATGCAGAAAAAGAGATTTATTTGTCTTACAGTTCTGCAGGCTATACAAAAAGTATTGTGCCAGCATTTGCTTCTGTTGAGAACCTCACGCTGCTTCCACTCATGATGGAAGGTGAAGGGGAGCCAGCATGTACAGAGATCACAAGGAAAAAGAGGAAGCAAGGAGGGAGGTAGACACACCAGTATCTTTGTAACAAGCAGCTCTTGTGAAAACTAATAGAGCAAGAACCTCCCCCACACCCAGTGAGGGAATTAATCTATTCATGGTGGATCTGCCCCCATGACATAAATGCCTCTCATTAGGCCCCACCTCCAATCTTGGAGATCAAATTTCAACATGATTAAATTTCAACATGAAGTTTGGGGGTGGGGAGGAGGGTAACAAATATCCAAACCATAGCACCATCTCTATGAAAGGAATCTTGTCTTCCAGGCATCCAACTATCAATCTAGATCAGTTCTATTTAGTTGCTTGTTCATTCAAGCATCAAACAGGTATGGTATAAAGACAGGTACTCATTGAATGTGCCAAATCCATAATGGTTCTAGAGGTATAGACAGAAAACAATATATAATCTGCTAAAAGAAGCTTTCACCTTAGGACATAAGCTTCTACATTATTTACTTGGCCTGATTGTTCAAGGTAAAATATCTTAGGAGAATTATTTTTTTTATTACATGAACTCACAACAATTCTAATTAATTGTCTTTTTTTCCCTCCCTGTTGTATACATGTGTGATAAGGTTATATGTTGCCTGTAAACTCATGTGTTCTTCTAGGTACCTCAATGATCTTTTGCTGTTGATGTTGCTTCTTCTTTGATGGTTCTTTCCCTTGGGAAGTCATACAAACATAAGCCATAAACTAACTTAGGCAAAGATTATCAGAGGGGAACTAGAGAAAAAACACTGTATACTCTTTTAATTTTCAAGTTTTAAAGCTGTTGTCCAAGTGTAAAACAAAAAATATTTTAGAACTGATCCAGGTCATTTATTTCCGCTCTGAGATCAAAAATTCCATGGACTTCAAAATGGGTTTAAAGGGAAGACTGGACTATGTGTGTAGTAATCATGAAAAAACTCACAGCTCCACTTTCACAAGCACCAGTTTTCACCAGGAATGTCGTGGGAGCCATTGTCTATAAACCAGCAGTCTCCATCCAAGAGCTAAGTACCTTAACTTTGCCAAGGCTATCTTAAGTCTAGATGTCCCTACCTGGTGTCTGACTTCCCTCTGTGGAAATTTACATTTCATTCAACAGTGAAGCCTGCACTTGTCCTGAAATATGGCTCATTCAATGTTTCATTTATGCTGGGTAGACTGCATATTTTCCAATGATCTAGGAAAACCTTTTAAGACACTCATAACGGAGGCAAAACTGTGGATCCCTAGGAATGCAGTTGTAGTGGAAGCACGGAGAGGGAAGAAAAACTCTCCATATAACAGAGTTACATAAAGATAACCTTTTACTATCTCCCATCAAACATGGAGAGTGAAAAATATACCTCTCTTTTATGCATACATGTAGTGTAGGACCCTAGCTATTTTGGAGGTAAAATATAATGAACCTCAGGGAGAGCGTCTTCCAGCTTGATCTGAACTATCTTTTTAAAAACACCGTTGTAAAAACACCGTTGTTGAAATATTCATCAGGGTTAAGATAGAATGTTAATATAAATGAGATTCTGAAATTAAAAAATAATTGTCCTCTCCAAAGGTCACGTCCTCATCCTGAGGACTTCAATATGCATATAGATGATATATCAAAACCTCTGCCTGAGTATTCTTGCATTTTAAACATCAATTATATTTTCTTCTACTCCTTTAGATAATCTAATTTTTGTCATATTTCTTCTGAAAGTTTAAACTATTCTGATGTCTGAATACAATGACCTATTCTTTAGATTTCCTAACTTTCTTATTTTCCATATGTTTACATCATCATCATTATCTTCTAATTTTGTCACTTTCTTTTTCTCCTAATCAATCTTTTCTTAATATGTTTTCATTCCGAAGGTAGCCTAGATTGCACTTTTCTATTTTCTCTTTCTATCTTACTTAGTTGTCTTGTTGCCTATAGGACACATGTTTTTCCAAATCAAGCTCAAGTCTAGGAACAATCTTCCACAAGGCATTCTATAATTCTACTTTTGTGGAAAATCCTACTGAAGAAATACATAAACAAAGTCATACACCAACATCCACACCTACTCACACCCACTTCCATCCACCCTCTACCAAACCACACACTCAAATAAAGTAATAAATTTATTTCATTTTCTCTAATCTTAGAAAAACTGGTACATCACTTAGCCTTTGATATGGCACTAGGTGGTTATTTATTCTGCATTCTAAAAGAGCCATTTCACTTTCCTGTCTCTCTTTATCAATCTCTTGTCTCTCTGTTCTACCGTCAACTATATCATTTGCAAACACTTCAACACTTCATCAGAAATCAAAGAAAACAGAAAAACTCCAAGTCATTCAATTGAAGCTTCACTTGTTATTTTCTCCCACTTACAAAACAAATTTCTATCACCTATTATCCTTTTCATCTTCCCTTCTTTCATTATTGGTTAATATCTTCATCTCTCCTCTAAGTTACACAACTTCCTGCATGGATTCTTAAATGTTTCTAACTTAAACAAACAAGCAAAAATACATCCAACACAAATGCTTCTCTTTAGTAAGAACACCCCAGTTGGTTTGTTGCAAATAAGTTACAGGCACAACTGGAAATATTGGCCCTCAGTCTAAGGAGTATCCTGATGGAATTTAGAATAGTTTGGATTTCCTGGGCTAGATGCCTGCATCAATTTATGGTTTTATGGGAGTTTCACAAAATGCATCCATTTCTGTAAACATGCTCTATGGTGAGCATAATGGCATCAGGAAATTGTGCTCAATGTGATTTTTAAAAAGGCTATAATAATCAGAAACTTACTTTAGCAGCCAGCTGCACAGAGCACTACTATTGATAATAGACAGGAGTTCCATCCATGGAACTGCTCAAGAAATGTGTATTCTAGATGCCAGGAAGACTGTTCTTTGTTCCTTGGAGGCAGTAAATCTAGCTGGGAGGGCAGGGTAATTTCATGACTAAAGTTTCTTTATCAAGAATAGAATATATCCATTTAAAACAAAATCTAATATGTTTTGAGAATAATGTCATGTTTGTCATTTTGTAAAATTAAATACTGAAAGGATTTCATTGTTATGTTTGATTCAAATACAATTTCAATAGTTTTCTGTATTTTATTTTTAAATGTAAATCTATAACACAAATAAAGTGAGATTTACATTTTTTCAACAATCTCTAAAATGTTTCCCTAAATCCCCTAACGTTTTCTCCAGTGTGCTTTACAAATACTATCATTTTGTGGTGTGTTACATTGTAGAAAAGTTGCACAACACTATCTTTTTACTTCACTTTTCAACTTGCTTTTTAATTTTTTTATTATACTTTAAGTTCTGGGGTACATATACAGAATGTGCAGTTTTGTTACATAGGTATACATGTGCCATGGTAGTTTGCTGCACCCATCAACCCGTCATCTACATTACATATTTTTCCTAATGCTTCTGAACTTCCTGTTTAATGTTCAACCTTCCATAACTAGTCATTCATAATCATTACTCGGTTACAAAATAATTTGAGATCGTCAGTAATTTTCTGGTTGTCAAAGCTAATGAATGGTGCTAGATATACTATATAATATAATCTCTCTTAACCTTTCAGCACCATCTACTACTGTAGCCTTGAAGAAAAAAAAAAAGCAGCTTTTACTTTTGTGGCACCATTTTAACTCCTAATTTCCTTGTCATTTTTTTCCAGCTCCCCTGTAGATTTGTTTTCCTTAATTTGCTCAATGGATGTTGTATTATCCAGTTTCCTTTCTGTTATCTTTGCTCTTTAAAAATCACCTACGTATTGATGATTTGACATTCTTTCTCTCCAATTCAAAATTTTCTTGAGTTCCAAATATGTGAAAGGTGATTTTTAAACACACATATTTACCTGTGTTTCTGAGGGTTACCACCAGCTCAAAATGCCAAAAGTAAATTTGCCATATATTTCTAATTAAATGTTCTTCTATTTTATTTCCTCTGTCAGTCAAACCAAAACCATGGGTTTCTCTTTGACTTTTTAATCTCCTTTGCACTTGATATTCAAAGTAATCTGTTTGTAAATTCTGCTGCTTTACTATTAATAAATCCTTTCAGTATCCTACAAAATAATCCCTTTATATTTTTGCAAGCAATTATTTCTTCCTATTAATCTCAGAGCCTCAGGGTCTGTTCGTCATACTGATGCTAAGATATTCTTTATAAAACTCAAAATTCTTCTTGTAACGGTTGTAGTGATTTTTCATGAAATCCTTATTCCTCGTATCCAACCTCTGAAACATAATATGTGAAGCCATTTATAGACTAATGATTTTCAAACTCATTAATCTCTTATACAGATGATTTATCCTCAAAGTTTTTGTCTTAGTTGTATGAAACTTATTGAAGATAAACAAGTTCGTAATAGTCTCTGATGCCTCTGAGTTCTCACTCAGCCTGGAATGACCTTAGTGATTAATCCTCACTCTCAGGTTTATATCATTATCTCCTGCGCTGTAAAATGGCTCAAAGTCATCTCTTGTGACTTGTGGAAATAAAGTCTTTGATATCTACATAAACCTTCTTCTTTGTGTTTCTAGTAGTTTCCTGATCATTCTACATTATAAATGTCTATATCCTCCTTAGTTTTTGGAAGATAAGAACTTTGAAATTTCATGTAAGTATTCTTACTGGGAGTATATGGCATAAAATATAATAGTGATTGAAGTATAATGTATCTAAAAATGAAAGAAGATATTATATTTCTGCTAAAGTCAAGTATATTACTTTATAAGGTTGGTTTTTGTTGATGTTCTCACTGTTTTGCTTTTGTCATCATCTTATTATCTTATGTCATTGTAGCAAAAAAGCTACCCCTTAAAGAATAGTAAAACACAAATATATTAGAAAGTGATTTAAGATACAATTAAAGATACAATACCTTTAA
>NW_016804922.1:8866-35385 GCF_001698545.2 Rhinopithecus bieti
GGAGACAAGGTATCATTATGCCACCCAGGTTGGAGTGCAATGGTGTGATCGTAGCTCACTGCAGCCTCAAACTCCTGGGCTCAAGCAATGCTCCCACCTTAGCCTCCAAATGTGTTGAGATTGCAGGCATAAGCCACCAGGCTAGGCTGTTTTTATTATCAATATTAGGAATGACTGACACTGAAATGCACATTTGACCCTTTGAGTTCTCTGAAAGAAAAAGCAAAGGATATGAAAATTCTGTAAATGTTGTTTGTTTTGACAATGGATTTGAGTGTCAGACTTGAAAAAGGACTATCTGTGTTCTGTTATGGCATGTGTAAGTATTTAGATTATGAATGTATATATACACATATATTTGATCTCTTTTTTATTTTAATTAAGTGGTATGTTGTTGAAGATGAATGTATCTGATATATCCATTTAAGTTTGTGTGGAGTTAATTCATCTTTACCATATATTAATCAAGTAATAAAGGTACTCGGGTTCAGTGGTTGAAAGTCAGCCAGAACATATTGCCAGCACCACTAGAAGCTTAAAACTTTACAACAGCTTGACTAAAGATAGATATAGTTTACTTTCTTTTATAATTATTTAATTCATATCAAAGTAATAAATGTGCATGATTCAAAAGTCAAATGATACAGAAAAACTTATAACAAGAAGTAATAAACCCATACCTTGCATATCTTTATCCTCAACTCACATACACCAGATGGATCTGTTTCTGACTATTCGATATTTCTAAAGAATATGCTTGTCATTATATACTCGTTTAAATGTTTTTAAAAATGCTTTTTGTTGTCTTGATATGATAGAGGACTTCCAGGTTCCGTCTTCCTCAACATTACAGAAATATTAAAAATCATTCATAATCATCCTGCACATGACAACAATGTTCATAATCCTTGATTTCTTTTATATCATGCATAGAATGTTACTACTAGAAGATATTTTAGAATACTCACCCTTTGCTTTACCACTCCAATTATTTCTCTTCCTTTGTCTCCTCTATATCTGCTTTTTTTGCCCTTTATAATTATCATGTAAATTTTGTTCACTTCAGAACATGCCTCATTGTGAAATGTTTTCCTATAATTGTCCACATTTAAAAATCTTTATGTCATACAAGGAAGAATGCTTCAAATATTGAATTCAAGTCTATTTTCTAGGTTTATATTACACCAGATTTTTTCTAATATTTTTATCATTACAGCTAGTCACAATTTTACCCCACACAATCGCTTTCATAATATTCCACTCATCTAATCAAATACAGATTCACCGATCTCCAGACTACCTATGCAGATATTTTTCAGTTTCCTCCCTTTGTCTTTCTTCTGTGCTTGATCTACTATATTGAAAACAATTTGAATAAAATTGTGTTTCTATAACAAGAAAGTAGAATATAGCAATTATCTTTATTGTTATATCGTCACCATTTCCTGCAGTTTACTTTCAAGTAAGTTTTAAGAAATTGTACTTTGAACATAACTTTGTAAGTCCTTCATTGTCTGAAAATGTTTGTTGTATTTTTATATGCTCTTTGATATTTTGGCATGGGATGTAATTCTAAGTTTAAAAATAATTTTCTCTTGACACGCTGGAGGTGATATTGTTTTCTAGCATCCTGTTCTGATGAAAGGTCAGATTGCAATTTGATTATTGTTCTTTTGTAATAAACGTTTAGAAATATGTGTGTGCATGGCTATGCACTTACATGTGGCTATCATCTATCTTCAGTCCAGTGAATTTTCACAATGATACATTCAGGTATGCTATTGTCTTTAATTAGTAATGTTAGGCTCTCAGCATAACTTTTTAAACTAAGGACAGGTTTTGGAATTTTCTTCTGTTTCTCACAATTTCATTCATTTCCAGTTTTTTTCCCACATTTCTTCAAAGATGGTTATTAGATTATACATGTATCAGCTAAATTTCTGTTTACTATTTTTCTCTGTACTTTCAAAACATTTTCTAGATGATTTCTTCAACTTATATTTTAACATTTAATTTATTGAATTTTGATATTTTTCAGAAACAGACAAGACATTTTCTATTTCAGTAGTATAATTTTTAATTGACACATGATAATTACACAAGTTTATGGAGTACAGTGTGATATTCTAATACAGGTATACAATGTGTAACAATCAAATCAGGGTAATTAGCGTATCCATTACCTCAGAGGCTTATTATTTCTTTGTGTTAGAAACATTCCAAATTCTCTGTTCTAGCTATTTAAAAATTATAATACAGTGTTACTAACTATAGTCACCCAACAGTGCTGTAGAACACTAGAACTTATTCCTCCTATTTATAATTTTCTGTGTTAACAAAATTCTCCAATCCCCATGCTCCCACATTTGCCCATTTGCCAGCCTCAAGTAAACACTCTTCTGCACTCTACTTCTATGGGATCAACATTTTTAGCTTCTACTAATACGATATTTAGCTTTCTGTAATTGACTTATTTCACTTAACATAATGTCCTCCAGGCTCATGAAGTTGTCACAAGCGACAAGATTTAATTCCATTTTTGAGCTGGATAGTAGTCCATTGTGTGTGTGTGTGTGTGTGTGTGTGTGTGTATACATATATAATATATAACACATTTTTAATTTATACATCTATTTATGGACACTTAGGTTGATTCCATATCTTGACTATTGTTAACAGTGCTGCAATCAACATGGGAGTGCCGATATTTTGCAGCAACATACTGATTTTCTTTCCTTTGAGTATACAACAACTAGTGAGATTGCTTGATAATATGGTAGTTCTGTTTTTCATTTCTTGAGGAAACTCCATACTGTTCTCCATAATGGTTGTAGTAATTTACTTTCCTTCTAAAAGTGTATAAGAGCTCCCCTTTATCCACATCCTCATAAGCATTTGTCATTTCGTTTTATTTTTGCTAACACACATTCTAACAGGGGTGAGATAATATCTAATTGTGGTTTCCTGATAATTAGTGATGCTGAACTTTTTTTATATACACTTGGCCATTTGTATGTGTTCTCTTGAGGAATGTCTATTCTGATCTTTCGCCCATTTCAAAATCAAATTTTGTGTGTGTGTGCATGTGTTCTGCTTTTGAGTTGAGTTCCTTGTGTCATCTGAAAATTAGTCCTTTGTCAGATGACTAGTTTACAAATATTTTCTTCCATTCTGCAATTCTGTATTCACTCTGTTGATTACTTCTTTTTCCTGGCAGAAGCTTTCTAGTTCAATATAGTCTCATTTGCTTCTTTTTGTTTCTGTTGCCTGTGCTTTTGAGGTTTTATCCATACAAGCTTTATCTAGATCAATGTCCTAAAGTGGTTCTCTTGTTTATTTTTTAGTGGTTTCATAGTTTCCTGTCTTACATTTAAGTCTTTAACGCAGTTTGATTTTATTTTTGTGTATAGTGAGTGAGAGGAGTCAAGCTTTATTCTTTTGCATATGAATATTTAGGTTTCTTAGCTTCATTTATCGAAGAGACTGTCCTTTCCAAATTTGATATTCTTGGCTTCTTTCCAAAAATAAGTTGACTGTAAATACATTAATTTATTTCTGAGTTATCTATTCGGTTCCATCGGTCTACAAGCTGGCCCCCTATAGGAATACAAAATGTACCCTTCTGAAAGCAAACGTAACTATTATACAGTTCTGTGTGCAAGTGAATCAGAATCAAATGACATACAACACAGATGCTAACAGGTAAAACAATACTAGTGGGATATTTTAAACAACAAAATATACCCCAACAGACATAAAATTCTGGTGTTAAAACAATTGTGTGAACTATTCAACAAGAGCTCAGTATAAAATATAATATTGTTCATTTTAAGCACTGTATTCTAAGTACATATCTAAAACTTGTTCATATTGTGTAGGTGAAATTTTACACCCATTGAACAACAACTTTTCATTTCCATCTGGCACCCACTACCCCACTCCTGGTAATTACTATTACACTTCATGTTCATTGTTCCTACCACACACACACACAAAAAGGTTGAGTGGAGAAAGAAAATTTTGAAGGTAATGTATATGTTTATCTTCTTTATTGTGTTAATGGTTCCACTGGTGTATTCATATATTCTAACCCAACAAATTATATACATTAAAATGCGCAATTTTGTATATAAATTACACTTTAGTAAAGAAGGTAAAAGTGTATGTGTGTGTGTTTGTGTGTGTGTATTTATAAAGAGAGAGAGAGAGAAGATAGAAAGAGATGCTCTAAAATGAACAATTATAAATTTTCAAACCAAAAAAAAGAGACCACTTTTATATTATAGGTACACGTGGCCTCTTTCCAAAAACGTATTCTGTGTTAGAAGACAAAGAAAATTTCCATAATAGTGTTGAAAATTTTTGCATAAATAAAATCTAATTTTATTTTCATTCACCTGTCTAATCTAACTATATTAGATGATCTTGTTACATATTCCATAATATTTTTTCAAAAGATTTATCACAGATTATACTTCCCTTTCCTTTAACTAATTAATTGAGGTCCATCTTTTGCAAATGACTATTGGCTCCATGAAAGTACAGACCACTTACTTTGTTGATCGTTTCTTCACAGGATGTAGCATAGCCTGGAAAAATATAGAACAAAAATAATATTTTAAAGTGAATATATGAATAATAAAGAAAATAAAGGCAAATTTTATTAATATAGTATTTACAAATTTAGCAAAAAACACAAAAGAGCAAATATCAGTTAATCTCAACTAATGAAGAATTAGAAACAGAGAAACAAAGGTTGAGGAAATAAAGATAAAATATGTATTGTGAGATACAAAACAATAGAAAATAGCAACAGCCATAATAGAAAATTAATATAAGAATATATTTATACATTAATATGTTAATATATTTAGAAACACACAATCATTTAAGAAACACATATTATTGAAATGATTTAAAAAATATATGATAAAAGGAAACCAAAATCCTAAAAGGAGTTTCAAAAAATATTAATGTATTGCAGCCTGATTACTACTGTACTTCCCAAAATAACAAGACCATTAAATATTATGCAGGTTATTATAAAAATAATTATACTAGATTATTTTGTAGGTGAATACTTGTAAGCCCTTTGTGGACATATGATTGTCACATTTAAATTATTAGAGCTTGATGAAAGGATATAATATCTCAATTTTTATAAGAAAAAATTCCAATACAGTCAAAAGAAAGTTATAGATTAAGCTTATATTTAAATATTGATTCAATAAGACAAAATATTAGCAAATAATAAACAGCACTATGTTCAGTAATAATATATCATGACCGCAGACCTCATATGGGTACTTTAAGAATATAAGCAGTTTGGGCTGGGCGTTGTGGTTCACGCCTGTAATCCCAGCACTTTGGGAGGCCGAGGTGGGTGGATCACAAGGTCAGGAGATTGAGACCATCCTGGCTAACACCGTGAAACCCCGTCTCTACTAAAAATACAAAAATTAGCCGGGCATGGTGGCAGGCACCTATTGTCACAACTACTTGGGAGGCTGAGGCAGGAGAATGGCGTGAATCCAGGAGGTGGAGCTTTCAGTGAGCTGAGATTGCACCACTGCACTCCAGCCTGGGCAACAGAGCTAGACTCTGTCTGTCTTCTGGGGCGGGGGGGGAAGAATATAAGCCAGTTTGGGGAATTATTAATAATGTTTTTATTTTTTAACTTCGTTCTTAGTGGTAGGTCTTGGAACAGACTAAATACATGCCCAAATGTTTTCTTTTTTTTTTTTTTTCTGCCATAAGTTTATTGCCCCCCTTGTATCTGAAAAATCCATCATAGGAAAATTGTTTGGGTTTAGCTCTCAGGCAGCACCACCTCGCCTGAGCTCCCTGAGGAGCCTTTGGGGCTTTCTTTTTTGAGCTACCGAATCCCTTTCTTCTGAGCAATGATATAATAGGGGCGGGATTCCACACTTTCTTGTTATATTCTTTCTTTGGCTTTTCTTTTTCATAGACTCAGATTCCTCTCTTATAGCAGCCCATGACTTTCCCCTTATGACATCTCCTCCCATCCCAAAATTGTCTGCCGTTATGCTTGCTTCTTTATGGTATTGGAGAGAACTTGGTTTTCTTGGGTAAGCATGCGTTCATCTTCTTCCCATTAAGTAAATGGGGCATGTATCTGCAACATTCTGGCCCCATGATTGCCCTCTCCAGGTAGGGTACTTCTGCAATTACAATTACCTTGGCTTTTCAGAAATCATAACCAGGGAACGTTTGGTACTGTGAGGGAATGCCAAGCTCTCCATCCCACAGCTTCCCCCTTCAGGACACTAAAATTTTAAATTTGCCAGGTGGGGTAGTTCTGGCCAAGGCTGCCACCAAATAGCAGGTGAAGACACCTGGCTGACCATCAATGCTTTCCACATTGTATTCATCGCCAGTCACCTCCACTTGGCCTTCATAGATCTTGTCCATGGCAAACCTATTGAGAAGCCTGTGGGCCAGCAGCAGGCCAGCACAATATGCTGCAGCATAATTTGTCAGGCAAACCTTCACACCATATTTTGGCAATTCATGTACATATACTGTGCAGACTATCATATCCCCCTCTATACAGACATAAGCAACCTGACAAATGATATCTCTGTTTGTTACACGAACTATCATCCTGAATTTGGGTTTGTTGTGTTTATTTTTATCCTGTATCACCATCAGTTTTACCCTCTCGTCGTCTTCTAAATTTCACTTGTTATCTCTTAAAGTAGGCCTTATTCTTAACAACTTTAACAAATCCCATCCTGTGGAACAGAGGCCCACATCTGCAGCTGATAGAGACCTGCAGGCCCAGTGACGCTCACTGGGGGGAAAAAGACCAAATGTTTTCAATAAGCTTTTAAAATTTAGAATAGCTTTAAATTTTAAATGTGTAAAATGTTTAATTAAATCTGCAAACCAGAGAAAGCATCTGTACAGATTATTTCAGCAAGATATTAAACCTAGCACTCATTAGTTAGTATTCCATGGTGTATATATAGCACATTTTCTTTATCCAGTCTACTATTGATGGGCATATAAGTTGATCTCATATTTTTGCTATTGCGATTCATGGCACAATGAACATCTACATGCATATGTCTTTATGATAGAACCTTTTATATTCCTTTGTGTATATACCCAGTAATGAGATTGCTGGGTTGCATGGTAGTTCTGTTATTAGGTTTTACAGGAATTGCCACACTATTTTCCATAATGTTTTAAATAATTCACACACCCGCCAATAGCATGTAAGGTGTTTCTTTTTCTCCACAACCTTGCCAGAATCTATTATTTTTGACTTCTTAATAATAGCTATTCTGACTGGTGTGAAATGGTATCTTATTTTGGTTTTGATTTGCATTTCTCTAATGATCAGCCATGATGAACATTTTTTCATATGATTGTTGGACGCATCTTCTAAGAAGTGTCTGTTCATGTCCTTTCCCCTCTTGTTAATGAGGTTGTTTACATCTTGTAAATTTGTTTAAGTTCCTTATGAAAGATGGATATTAGATCTTTGTCAGATGCATAGTTTGCAAAAGTTTGCTCCCATTCTGTGGTTGTGTGTTTAATCTGTTGATAGTTTCTTCAGCTGTGTAGAAGCTCTCTACTTTAATTAGATCCCATTTGTCATGTTTTTTGCTTGTGCCAAAATTGCTTTTGGCATCTTCTTCATGAAATATTTGCTCATTCCTGTGTCCATAATATTACTTAGGTTGTCTTCTAGGATTTTTATAGTTTGGGGTTTTATATTTAAGTATTTAATTGAGTTGACTTTTTGTATGATGTAAGGAAGGGGTCCAGTTTCAATCTTCTGCATATAGCTAACCAGTTATCCCAGCACCACTTACTGAATAGGGAGCCCCTTCCTCATTGCTTGATTTTTATCAGCTCTGTTGAAGATCATATAGTTGCAGGTGTGTGGTCCTATTTTGGGGTTTTCTATTATGTTCCATTAGACTATGTGTCTGTTTTTGTACCAGTACTATGCTGTTTTGGTTACTGTAGCCATGTAGGACAGTTTGAAATAGGGCAGCACAATGGCTTCAGCTTTGTTCTATTTATTTAGGCTCTTCAAGTTATCTTTGGTTCATATGAATTTTTAAAAAGGTTTTTTCTAGTTCTATGAAAAATTGGTAGTTTGATAGGAATAGCATTGGATGTATAAACGCTTTGTGCAGTATGACCATTTTAATTATGTTGATTTTTCCTATCCGTGAGCATGGGATATTTTTTTCCATTTGTTTGTGTCATCTCTGATTTTTTTTGAGCAGTGTTTTGTAGTTGTTCTAGTAGAGGTCTTTCACCTTCCTCTTTAGCTATCTTCCTACATGATTTATTCTTATTATGGCAATTGTGAATGGTATCTCATTCCTGATTTGGCAATAGCTTCACTGCTGTTGATGTATAGGAATACTAGTGATGGCAGAAATGTCCCATCTGGAGTGGCCCCTGTGAGGACGCTGGCTGCAGCAGAAGAGGAGCCAGTGCTCCTAGCCACAGCTGCAACTGCTCCGCTATGGCTCCAGACCTTGGCATCCCTGCACTCTAGGGGGTTCAGGAAACTCCTTGCCTCCGCAGAATTGAAAGTGGCTGCTCCTGCTTCCTGGCCTCTCCCTGCTCCTGGTGCCGGCTGTGGGGTAAAGCAAAGTTGTGGCTGACCCTGGGCACTGTCACGACTTGGCTGGTGTGTGCATGCTGGGCAGTGCTGACACACCAGCACCCTGCCACTTTAGTCCCTTCCGAATTTTGAGCTCCAATGAGCATGGGAGGGACCCTGAAGGGGGGCTGAGGGTGGCTCAATGTGGGCCTGCAGGTGCACCTCAGTAGGAAGAGCTTGGGTGCTGTGGATGGCATGTTGATGATGATGGAGGCAAGCAGGCTCCTGGGAGGAAAGGGGCAGGTCTCAGGTGAAACCCCACCTTCAAGCCAGGGATGGCCTGAAGCCTGGGGACCAGGCTGCCAGTTCCAGGTGAAGTTCGTGGCCCAGAGTGAGAACTTACGGTGCTTATGGTCACTCATGGACCAATCAGCATGCACTTCCCCTGTTCTGAGCCCATAGCAACCCCAGATTCAGCCAGACTTGTACAGACATCAGGACTTCCAGCTGTGGGAAGGAGCTATGCACTTTGGATCTCCACTTGTCAGGACAATCAGCCTGCAGAAAGGGGCTACCCACTATGGGTCTCCTCCCTGCTGAGACCTGGATGCTCATTGGGATGACCTGTCTGTGGAAAGGAGCTGCCCTCTTTGGGTCTCCTGAGAGCTGTTCTGTGTCTCAGTAAAGCTCTCTTCACCTTGCTCACTCTGCAATTGTTTGCATACCTTATTCTTCTTGGGCACAAGACAAGAACTCAGGACTTGATGAATGGCAGCACTGAAAGAGCTATAATACAAACACTACTGAAATTCCCTCCAGCTTGCCACGTGGTGAGTGAAGAGAAAGTGAGAAGAGCTGTGGCCATTTGGGGATCCCAGACCTAGGGCACAGAGCCAAGGCTGTGACACCTTCTTTGGAGCTCCGTGGTTCCTGGTATCTCCATTGTTCCAGGTGCCGCTTCATTCCCCTCATCCAGACACAGGTGCCTGCAACAGAAGTCACTTGTATATCTGACCTAGCCACAGCCTTGCATGGAGCAGGAGCCTGTGCTGGTGCCTGGAGTTGCCTGCTGGGCCACAACAGCCAGTGTGCCTGGCTGTGCACAGTAGCCAGAACCCATGCTCACTCACAGAACCCTCACTACTCCATGCCTGACTCACCCTTGACAGGTGTGGAATACAAGCTGGCAGTGCAAGCAAACCACAACCAGCTAGGTCAAGTAGGCAGAACAAGCCTAGAAAGCCCAAGCAAAAACTCAGGCAAAGGTGTCACCAGCCACAGACATTTCTAGCAGGAAAAGTGACACCCTAAATATCCTGAGACACTAATGATTTTTGTGCATTGATTTTATATTGTGAAACTTTGCTGAAGTAGTTTATCAGCTTAGGGAGCTTTTGTGCCAAGAATTTGTGGTTTTCTAGATATAGGATTACATTGTCTGCAAAGAGTGATAGTTGGACTTTCTCTCTTCAAATTTAGATGTCCTTTACTTCTGTCTCTTGACTGATTGCTCTGGCCAGGACTATTATGTTAAATAAGAGTGGTGAAAGAGGACATCCTGGTGTTGTACCAGTTTCCAAGAGGAATATTTTCATATTTCTTTGCCCAGCTAGTATGATATTGGCTGTGAGTTTGTCATAAATGGCTGTTATTATTTTAAAGTACGTTCCATCAGTGCCTAGTTTGTTGAGGATTTTTAATAGAAAATGATGTTGAGTCATATCACAAGACTTTTATGCACCTATTGAGATGGTCATGTGGTTTTGTCTTTATTTCTGTTTATGTGATGAATCACATTTATTGACTTACGTATATTGAACCAACCTTGCATCTCAGGGATAAAGCCTACTTGATTGTGGTGGATGAGCCTTTTGATGTGCTGCTGGATTCGCTTTGCCAATATTTTGTTGAGGATTTTTGCATCAATGTTCATCAAGGGTATTGGCCTGAAGATCTTTTTTTGGTTTTGTCTTGGCAAGGTTTTTGTATCAGGATAATGCTGGCCAGAGAGGCCATGATTTAAGGAGGAGTCCCTCTTCCTCAATATTTTGGAATAGTTTCAGTAGGAAGGAATAGTACCAGTTCTCTGTACATCTTGTAGAATTTGTCTACGAATCCTGATTAAGTTTTGGAGCTTGTTATTGGTCCATTATGAAATTCAGTTTCTTCCTGGTTCAATCTTGGGAGGGTGGATGTGTCCAGGAATTCATCCTTTTCTTCTAGATATTCTACTTTGTGTATATAAAGTTGCTTATATTATTCTCTGATGGTTACATATAGTTCTGTGGGGGTCGGTGTTAATAAGGTCTTTGTCATTTCTAATTGTTTTTATATTCTCTTCTCTTTTGCCTCTTCTACTCTCTTTTATGTCTCCTCTTTTATTTGTCTATCAAGAAGTCTATCTATTTTATTAATTTTTTCAAAGAGTCAATTCCTGGATTTGTTGAACTTTTGAATGGATTTTCTGCCTCAATCTCCTTCATTCAGCTCTGATTTTGGTAATTTCTTATCTTCTGCTAGCTTTGGGGTTGTTTTCTATTGGTTCTCTGGTTCTTTTTAGTTGTAATATGAGGTTGGTAAGTTGAGGACTTTCTACCTTGTTGATGTGGCATTTAGAGCTATAAGTTTCCCTCTTAACAGTAACTTAGCTGTGTCCCAGAGATTCTGGTATGTTGTACCTTTATTCTTATTAATTTCAAAGAACTTCTTGATTTCTGCTTTAAATTCATTATTTATCCAAAGTTATTCAGGAGCATGTTATTCAATTTCTATTTTATGGTATGATTTTAAGTGAATTTGTCAACTAATTTGGTTGTGTTGTGTTCTGAGAGTGGTTGTTATGATTTCAATTTTTTTTTTTTTTTTTTTTCGCGTTTGTTGAGGAGTGTTTTCTGTCTGATTTCAGTGCTGATTTCAGGTCCTGAATACCTTTGCTAATTTTCTGCCTCAGTGATCTAAAAATACCACTGGGGTGTTAAAATCTCCGACTATTATCATGTGGGAGTTTAAGTTTCTTTGAAGGTCTCTGAGAACTTGCTTTATGAATTTAGGTGCTTCTGGGTTGGAGATGTATATATTGAAGATAGTTAGGTCTTCTTGTTGAATCAAATCTTTTACCCTTACGTAGTGCCCTTCTTTGTCTTTTTTTATCTTTGTTGATTTAAAGTCTGTTTTGTCTGAAATTAGGATTGCAATCTCTGACTTTTCTGTTTTCATTTGCTTGGTAGATTTTCTTTATCCCTTTATTTTGTGTCTATGGGCATCATTGCATGTGTGAAGGCACAGAGTGGCAAGCTGCATAAAGAACTAAGAACTATTGGTATTCTGTCTTCAAGAGAATACCAATAGAGACAGAATACCAATAGTTCTTGGTTCTTTATGCAGCTTGCCACTCTGTGCCTTTTAACTGGGGCAGTTAGCCTATTTACATTCAAGGTTTATATTGACATTTGTGGATTTCCTCCTGTCATGATGTTGTTAGCTGGTTATTATGCAGAGGTTGTGTGTGTGTGTGTGTGTGTGTGTGCGTGTGTGTGTGTGTGGTTGCTTTATAGTGTTACTAGTCTGAGTATTTCAGTGTTTCTTTTTTGTTTTTTTGTTTGTTTGTTTTTTAGTGGCTAGTGATGGTCCTTCCTTTCCATATTTAGTGCTTCCTTCAGAGATTCTTGTAAGGCAAGTCTGATAAATTCCCTCAGCATTTGCTTGCTGACAGGAATCATATTTCTCCCTTGCTCATGAAGCTTAGTTTGGCCAGATATGAAATTATCAGTGGAAATTTATTTTCTAAGAATGTTGAATATAGTCACCAAATCTCTTATGGCTTGTAGGGTTTCTGCAGAGAGGTCTGCTGTTAGTCTGATGGGCTTTCCTTTGTAGGTGACCTGACCTTTCACTCTAGCAGAAACGTTATTTTCCCACATATCCTTTCAGTTGATGCTTCACTTCCTTAAAATTCTGGACCAAATGTCACTCTTTTTGTGGTCTTCCTGGCTAACTCCCTTACATAAAATGCAATCTTCTGTCATTTTTTATAATTGTTTATTCCACTCTTCCTGCTTTGTTTCTTTCCATAGTGTTTATCAATTTATAATACTCACATAATATATGTATTTGTTATCTGTCTTCTGTCTTGTGTCCTTTGAAAAGGGGAAGGGCCAGCTTTGAATTTAAAAAAAAAAAAACATATTTTTATTACAATTCCATCACCAGCAACTAAAGAAGTACCTGTGACATAAAAGGTACTTTAAAAAGTTCACTCAATTTACATCGCTCTTGTATATTTAGTTCTCAGTAAATATTAGTTAACAAATGAGAGTAAGAGTGATGATAAACCCTTTACTAACAAATATATAATATTGTTTGAAATATTCAAAGAATACAGAGAAATAAGTATATATACATTCCATTTTCTGGATAAAAAAGGTGTAATCATATTAGGCACAATCATTTGTCTGTTAATATATGTATTACCAACATGTGAAGTCAACTAAAATTGGCTGGGTATAGTGGCTTATGCTTGTAATCCCCACACTTCGGGAGGCTGAAGTGGGTGGATCACAATGTCAAGAGATTGAGATCATCCTGACCAACACGGTGAAACCCTGTCTCTACTAAAAATACAAAGATTAACTGGGCGTGGTGGCCCACATCTGCATTCCCAGCTACTCAGGAGGCTGAGGCAGAAGAATCGCTTGAACCTGGGAGGCAGAGATTGCAGTGAGCCGAGAACATACCAGTGCACTCCAGCCTGGTGAAAGAGTGAGACTCCATCTCAAATAAATGAATAAATAAAAATAAAATTTAAAAAGTCAACAAAATTATTTTTTTTTGTTTTACACTAAGAAATGGTGCACAAATGTAAATGACTAATAGTACAACTTTTGTTAGTTACACTACTTTCAGGATTTTTTATTTTGCCATTTTGAAATTTTAATAAGTATTTAAATTAATATTTAGTTATTCACATATATTCAGCATTTTGTTATAACTTCAAATTATCTAATGCAACATGTGTACTATTCTGTGTTCACTTAATTTCAAAAAGATAATAAATCATTACTTAACAATGCTATTCTAGTATGCTGTTAGTGGCAGTAATTAAATTCTGTGTTCTCAGTATATAAATTGTAAAATGAAACCTGGATGTAGACCAAAACAATGCTCAAGTGATCTAAGAGTTTTATTTAAATGAATCATCGAATTTTAGTACTAGAAAAAGGTTTAGATATTAATTATTATATCTGTCTCTTATTTTAGAGCTGTATAAGCAAAGAAACAGTAGTTAGATGACATGGGAAAACAAGAAACCAAATTTGCCCAGTCTAGATAGAATACTAAAATGTGTTTTACCAGTTGTATTGGTCTGTTTTCATGCTGCTGTTAAAGACATACCTGAAACTGGTAATTATATTTTTATTTTCATTTGCAGACATTAAATTTATGTTAACAAATACAACTCATCATTCAATTATCAGCTTAATTGATACTTCCTCTGTGAAGGCATTGCATTTTTTTCCTGGACAAATATGTCTATTGAGTTTTAATCAGATATAATATACCTTTATTGTAGTTTTATACTATTATGTTAGAGTTACTTTTTTGTTTGCACTTTTTTTTTTTTTTTTTTTTTTTTTTGAGGGAGGTGAGATGAAAGATATTTATCTTCTTGCCAGGTTGTGAACTACTTAAGATGATAACATTAATGTCTGTGATTTGTATATTACACTACTCTTTAGGTTGAAATACGCAGATGAGAAGAATAAATAGAAAGTGAAATAATACGGTAGTATTTACACCATGAGAGAGATAAAAGCAAAACGTTACAGGGGTACTACAGAAAAAAATTGGTAAATTAGTTAGACATATGTGGTGGAATTACAGCAAGTAGGAAAATTCATTCATACAAGATTTTGTATTTTATTTGAAATACTCTTAATTTCTCTATAATATTTTAATGAACCTTCCATCATTTATTCTCTATTTCTGGATCCTTTTCTATCCAATTAATGAGCAAGTATTAGCACTAAGTATTTAAGAATTACCTGAAACTTTCTACATTTCATATGCACAAATGGATGCCCACAGAGTGTTACAATAAGCAATTTTATTTGAAAGATTTTTGTCAGCCCTTACATCAGGATATATAATCTCCAGAGATGATGAGGACAAAGAATTTAAATGGCTTTTTTAAAGCCGAGGGAAAAAAGCATGCACATATACACACATACCCAATCAGTACTTTTGACCTTAGAAAAATCTGGAGGTTGCATAATGAAGTCTGTTATAAAATGTCCAACAGTTAAAAGGGCACTTATGATTCCAAGTGGCTTCTTTTGTAAGGGGGATTCCTTTGTCTGTTCTATATTAATTACCATTTGATTTGCTTGCTGCATAGAATACAAGCTATTTATTTTGCAGAATTCCTATGCATGGAATAGAATATTACTTTTAAATTGAGTTTCAAATATTTTAATTAAAATAATGCTATTTCAAAAAGAAGCTGATTGTATAAATAATTTTAGTGGGTAAACACTACAGCTATCTTATTTTTAAATAGATATTTGATTAGTATAGTTAAATGTAAATCTTTGTTTCTCTGACTGCCACCTATTGGATTTATGCTAAATGGGATTTCATTTCTTGTACTCAGTCACAAAACCAGCTGCACTCTAGTAATGTGACTTTGGTCTTGGAGAATGCCTTTGTATGGCAGGTTCCTTAGAATAAAGAGTTTGAAGGCAAAACAGAGTTTCATGCTTTATTTACTGTGAAAGATAACCCCAGGACAGGAGACAGAGAAAAAGGAAGTGAAGTAGACAAAATTAGGAAGCGAATACAAAGAGATAGGTTTTGAAGCTGTTAATTGTCCAGTCAGGCTGTTTCTGAGACTCTGATAGTCATCCTCTCCTTTCTCTATCTTGTATTCTAGTATTCCATTATCTTTAGCCAGTAACTTGGCCAGTTTGAGTAGCTTGATGGCGGGGTGACTCAGACATCCAACCCTACACAGTGCTTGCCTTTATTGGATTGTGGTTACTGCAATTGCCCACTGACAGTTATTATTGAACATTACGTACTACATAATGGCCCCAAGGAAATCCCTGAGTTCCAGTTGTTATTTTCGCCTCATTTTGTGTCTAAAGCCCAAAATCCATATAACAATCCAGAAGGAATACCCTAGCCAATAACAAAACTTTTTTAGATTCCATGGTGAGTGAGATAATATGGTATTTGTCTTTCTGTGTCTGGATTATTTCACTTAGCACAATGTCCTCCAGGTCCATTCAGATTGTCACAAATGATATGATTTCCACCTTTATAAGGTTGAATATTATTCCTATAAATCACATATAAACAATTTACCACATTTTCTTGATCTAATCATCTGATGATGGGCACTTAGGCGGTTTCTATCTTAGCTATTATAAATAATCCTTCAGTAAACAGAGAAGTACAGGTAGCTCTACCACATACTGATTTTAATTCCTTTGCATTATATGCTCAGAAGTGGGATTATTGAATCCTATGTTAATATATGTTTAGTTTTCTAAGGAACACACATACCGTTTTTCATAATGGCTGTGTTAATTTGCATTCCTTCCAACATTACCCAATAATTCCCTTTCCTCCACACACTATGCAACACTTATTATCTCTTGTCTTTTTAAAGATAGCCACTTTAACACATGGGAGGTGATATCTCATTGTGCTTTTAATTTGTATTTCTCTGATTAGTGATGATGAACATTTTTCGTTTATCTGTTGACCATCTAACTGTCGTCTTTTGAAAGAATTAATTTAGTTCCTTTGCCCATTTTTTTTATATTGAAGTTTCTTTTTCTTCCTATTCAGTTAAATTCCTTATGTATCTTGGATATTAGCTTCAATCAGATATATGGTTTGAAAATATTTTCTCTTAATTTTCATTATATATTTTCTCTATATTTTTTTTTTTCTTTGCTGTGCTTACTTAACATAAAATAATGACCTCTGGTTCCATCTGACACTCCATTTACCCTGATGTGATTATTATACATTGTATGCTTGTATCAAAATATCTCATGTACCCCATAAATATATACACCTACTGTGTAGCTACAAAAAGTAAACATTGTAAGTATTTAAAAAACCCAGTTCCAAATCTATTAACATCCTTGATGTGCAGGATCATAACCCATTGAAAAGATGGAGAAAGCATTTTTGTAGGTTTGTAAGAAGGTTCTGAGAGTTTTAAGAGTTATTATTTTATTGAAATAAAAGTGTAAATAGACCAAGGGATTAGCCATCTTGAAGATCACTTTCACATTAAAAAGCTTTGTGAAAGGTAAGTCTAAAGTAAATGTGAGTGGACAGACCCTCTATTGGTACTCTGATCTAAACTTTTAAAGTAAAGTAATGAAGGAAAGAACAAAAAAATCCCTTTTGCCTGTGAACCTGTAAAATAAAAGACAAGTGTGTTACTTTCAAGATACAGATGAGGTGCAGACATTGAGTAATTACTTCTATTCTAAAGGGGAGAAATCATCCAAAATAAAGGGCTACAGACCCCATGCAAGTCTGAAACCCAGAAGGGAAATCATTATATTTTCAGGATCCACAATAATATCTTTTGACTTCATGTTCCACATCCAGGGCACAATGATTAATGAAGTGGGCTCCCATGCCTTGAGCAGCTCTGCCCCTGAGGCAATGCAGGGTTCAGCCCCCAATATCACTCTCAAGGGCTTGATTTTAGTGCTCACAGCTTTTCTAGGATCAAGGTGCAAGATGCTAGTGGAACTACTAATTTGGGGTATGGAGGATTGGAATCCACCTTCTCACAGTTCCACCAGGCAGTACCCCAGTGTGGACTCTGTGCAGGCTCCAACCCCATAATTCCCCTCTGCACTGGCTCTTTATGAGGGTTGTGTCCCTATAACAGGCTTCTGCCTAGATATCCAGGCTTTTCCATACATCCTCCTAAATCTAGGTAGAGGCTCCAAAGCCTCAAATCTTTCACTCTGTCTACCCACAGGTGTAATACCACATAGAAGCCTTGAAGGCTTGCACCCCCTAAAGAAGTGCCCTGAGCTGTACCTGGCCCTTTTTGAGACATGGCTAGAGCTGGAGTGGGTGAGAGGCAGGAAACAATATCCTGAGGCAGGCTGCACAGCACAGCAGACCCTGGGTCTGGCCCAGGAAACCATTCTACCTTCCTAGACCTCCAGGGCTGTGATGGAAGGGGCTGCAGCAAGCCCTTTGAAATGCCTTCAAGGCCATTTCCCCATTGTCTTGACTATTAGCACTTGACTCCTTTTTACATCCACAAATTTCAGCAGCCTCCTTAAATTTCTCCTCTGAAAATGGCTTTCCTTTTCTACCACTTGACCAGGCTGCAAATTTTTCAAATTTTTATGCTCTGTTTCTCCTTTAAACATAAGTTCCAACCTTACGTTATTTCTTTGTTCACATATATGAGCATATGTTGTTAGAAGCAGTGAGGTCACATCTTGAATGCTTTGCTGCCTAGAAATTTCTTCCACCAGATACCCTAAATCATCACTCTCAAGTTCAAAGTTCCCTAGATTCCCTAGGGCAGGGGCACAATGCAGTCAAGTTATTTGCTAAGATATAACAAAAGTGACCTTTGCTTCAGTTTCCAGTAAGTGACTCATTTCCATCTGAGACCTCATCAGCCTGGCCTTTACTATTCATATCACTATGAGCATTTTGTTAATAGCCATTCAACCAGTCTTTAGGAAGTCCTAAACTTTCCCTTATCTTCCTGTCTTCTTTTGAGCCCTCCACCCTCTTAAAGCTTCTGCTCATTACCAGTTCCAAAGTTGCTTCTGCATTTTCAGGTAGCTTTATAGCAATGTCACACTCCAATTTTCTGTATTAGTCCATTCTCATACTCCTATAAAAGAGATCTGACATTGGGTAATTTATAAGGAAAATAGGTTTAATTGGCTCATGGTTCTGTAAGCGATACAGGAAGCATAACACCTTTTGCTTCTAGGGAGGCATCAAGAAGATTCTAATTATGATAAAAGGCAAAGGAGGTGTTAGGTATATCATGTGGTGGGAGCAGCAGCAACAGAGAGTGGGAAGAGGTGCCACACATTTAAGCAACAAGATCTCATGAGAACTTACACTCATGAGAGCAATTACCAAGTGGATGGTGCTAAATCATTCACAAAAATCCATCCCCATATTCCAACCACCTCTGACTAGCCCTCACTTTCAACATTACTTTGTACAATTAGACGAGATATTTGATGAGGACACAGATTGAAACCATATCAACTGCCCTGAGTGAATAATTGAACTAAAGAGGTGGAAATAAATTTGTTGTTTTGTTTTTGTTCTTGATTTCACTATTCTATAAAATGATTACGCCATAGACTCTGTCACAATAATAGTAGGAGACTTCAACACTCCACTGACAGTATTAGACAGATCATTGCGGCAGAAAATTAACAAAAGTATTCAGGACCTAAACTCTACATTGGACCAAATGGATCTAATAGACCTCTATGGCCTCTCCATCTAAAAACAATAGAATATACATTCTTCTCATTGCCGCTTGGCACATACTCTAAAATCGACCACATATTTAGACATAAAATAATCTCAGTAAATGAAAAAGAACCAAAAATCACACTAGATACACTATCAGACCACAGGGCAATAAAAAGAGAAGCCAAGACCAAGAAAATCATTCAAAACCATGCAATTACATGGAAATTAAACAACATGCTCCTGAATGACTTTTAGGTAAATAATGAAATTAAGGAAGAAATCAAGAAGTTCTGTGAAACTAATGAGAACAAAGATATGACATACCAGAATCTCTGGGGAAAAGCTACAGCAGTTTTAGGAGGAAAATTTTTGGCACTAATTGCACATATCCAGAAATTAGAAAGATCTCACATTAACAACATAACATCACAATGGAAAGAATTGGAGAAGTAAGAACAAATCAACCCTGAAGATAAAAGATCAAAAAAATGCAGGATTTTTTTTTAATTAATAAGCTACATAGGCTGCTAACTAGAATAATGAAGAAGAAAAGAGAGACCCAAATAAAAACAATTATAAATGATGAAGGGAAAGTTACCATTGAACCCACAAAAATAAAAACAACTATCAGAAACTACTCTACTACAAATACCTCCGTGCATATAAATGCGAAAACCTAGAATAGATAAATATCTAACATATACACTCTTCTAAGACTAAACCAGGAAGAAATTGATTCACTGAAGAGATCAATAATCTGCTCTGAAATTGAATCAGTAATTAAAAAGTCTACCAACCAAAAAAAAAAAAAAAACCCAAGACCTGATGGATTCATGGTTAAATTACATCAGACGTACAAAGAAGACATTGTACAATTCCTACTGAAACTATCCTAAAAAATTGAGAAGGAGGGACTCCTCCCCTATTATTCTATGAGGCCAGTACACACACACCAACAAAGAAAACGTCAGGCCAATATTCCTGATAAAGGAATCCTCAACAAAATACTGGCAAACTGAATCCACAACACATCAAAAATCGAATCCACAATGATTGAGAAGGATTCATCCCTGAAATGTAAGGTTGGTTTAACATATGCAAATCAATAAACATGATTCATCACATAAACAAAAGACAAAAACCTTATTATTATCTCAATAGATGCAAAAAAAGTATTTTGATAAAATTCCATACCCCTTCATGTTAAAAACTCTCAACATAAAGGAATATACCCTAAAATAAGAAGAGCTACCTATGATAAACTCACAGCCAATGTCGGACTGAAGGAGTAAAAGCTAGAAAAGCATTCTTCTTGAAAACAGGCACAAGACAAGAAAGCCCTCTCTCACCACTCCTATTCAACATAATGTTGGAAATTCTAGCCAAAGCAGTCAAGGGAAACAAATAAAGGATCCAAATAGGAAGAGAGGAAGTCAAACTATCTCTGTATATAGATGATATGATTCAACCTCTAGAAAACCCAATAGTCTTGGCAGAAAAGATGAAAGATCTCTACAATGAGAACTATAATACACTGCATCTAACAAAGTCCTGATATCCATCATCTCTAAGGAATGTAAACCAATTTGCAAGAGAAAATACAGCTCCCTTAGAAAGTAGTCAAAGGACATGAACAGACACTTCTCAAAAGAAGACATACATGTGACCAACAAGTATATGAAAATAAAAGCTCAATATCACCTATCATTACAGAAATGCAAATCAAACTCGCAATGAGATACCATCTCACACCAGTAAGAATGACTATTAGTTACGTAAAAAAATAACAGATGCTGGCAAGGTTGCAGAGAAAAGGAAACACTTGTACACTGTTGGTGGTAGTGTAAATTAGTTTCAACATTGTGGATAGCAGTAAGATAATTCCTTAAAGAGCTAAAAGCAGAACTACCATCTTAACCAGCAATCCAATTACTGGGTATATAACCAGATGAATATAAATAATTCTTCCATGAAGAGATATATACACGAATGATCATTGCAACACTATTCGCAATAGCAAAGACATGGAGTCAAACTAAATGCCCATCAAAGACAGGTTGGGTAAAGAATATGTGATACATATACACCATGGGATACTGTGCAGCCATAAAAAAGAACAAGATTGTATCTTTTGTGGGAACATGGATGGAGCTGGAGGCTGTGATACTTAGCAAATTAACCCAGTAAGAGAAAGCCAATTACCACATGTTGTCATTTACAAGTGGGAGCTAAATGGTAAGAACTCATGAACACAAGGAAGGCAACAACAGACGCTGGGGTCTACTTGAGGGTGAAGGGTGGGAGAAAGGAGATGAGCAGAAAAGATAACTGTTGAGTATATTGTATATGTCTATTATATAAATACATAAATATAAAACATAGATTTGTTATATGTTTTTATATTATAAATATATAAATATATTTATGTAAATACATATAAATTTATGTCGATATATATTATATAAAAATAACTATATAATTATATTTTCTTACTCTGGCTTTCACAATTACATCACATCTACTGGATTATCTTCACAATTGGAGTTCAACACTGATGAATCAATATGCTACTTATCCTAGTATCTTCATGTTAATCAGAGTCAAAGCCTTAAATTAGTAGTGGATGAAACACTGATATAGAGTATTCGAGAGGGTAAACTGAATATCTTTTCTTCTATACTGCATTTTTAAAAAATCACTTGATTTAATTTTTTTCTAATGCAAGTAAATTCAAAATTCGATTTTCATAATAAGAAATTTTATAATCTCAATATGAATTAAATTAGGGCATAGGTAACCTTAATTTGTCTTCCAGGAACTAATTTAAATAAGGCAATATAGAAAATCATTATATTTTTCTTTAATTCATTTGAAATTTTCTCCTAAGATTCAGAAGATTATTATCTATATTTAATCAAAGAAATAATTGGGAAGCTTTTGGGAGAATATTTTTATAAGAAATGAATTTAAGAATCTGTGATATATAGAATTTAATTAAGTCATTATTTATTAATTTAAGAAATAATTTTAAGATAACTAGTGTTGTTTGTAGGTAAAGTCCCATAGGAAATGTTAAGAATTGTATATACATTTAAGGTGAAGGAGTAAATAATTAGCTTATCTGTATTAATTAAATAATTTTGTGATACTGGAATTAGTGCAGGCATAATAGTCCCTAGTTATTTGTAAGGTAATTTTAATCTTATTCCCAACAAAATTATTTCAATGTTTAATAATCAAGAAAGAAGTAATTATGCATATCCAATATGTAAATGTTACATTGAGGACTCTAATACAAAATCTAATATGATCATCAATATATAATCAAAATGCTTGTAGATTTCAAAAAAGTGAGATTAAATGAAGCCCAAGAGTTTTCATTTTGCACCTCTAAATACATCATTCTGAACCAGTGAATACTTTATTGGAGCACTATTTTAATTATGAAAGAGAAATCAATGCATGCCTATGCAGTGGCAATACAACTGGGCCTAAAGAGGTTTTATCCCAGCTTTTTGGTGGGATACAACCACCAATTAATAGAGCTCTTTACAATTAGTAGAGACTTAAGCAAAACTGTGTTGACAGGAACATCCTATGCCCAGGTAAACAATGGTATTTATTTTAATATGTCTGATTTCTGCCTCAGGATTTGCAATTTAGAGAAAGGACCCAAGTTAATCATTATATATGATTTCTTGGATCGATCCTTGTTTACTCTATTTTTTACATGATTCTCCTTGTACAGTTGTAAACGTCACTGATTTCTTTGAAAATGTGTTCTTTAGTTATTCCTATTAAATATAGAAAGCAGATATCTCAAGATAATAATGGTCTTATTTAATGTGAGCTTACATCAAATAATCACTGTCAAAGGATATGAATCCATAGTCTCTTTCACTCTGAATGTTTCTAAAATACACAGATCAAGGCACAGGTAAGGAAGTTTGGGAAAAGTGAACTTTCTTTCTGTGATGTCAAGGTTATTCTGCTGTGAGCTGGCCTGAGTCAATTTTTATACACTTCTAACAGATAGTAGGAATAGCCTGTGTTTAGTGTTGCAATTCTGTGCTATTCCTTCCAGATATTAATGAATGAAAATTGAAGAACCTTTTACTATGCTGGTATTTATTAAACACACTTTTTCTTTAGCTGGCTGGTATAAAATACTACACACATACTCTTCTGGAGACTTAATTAAAAAAAAAAAAAAAACAAAAACAAAGGCTTAATAACCCCCAAAAGTCACCAAAACCTGTTCTGTTATTTTACCTGCTGTATTCATAATTAATTTAACTGATCTGTTCTAAAGAGGAAATGTTTTCTAGAAGAAGAATTGTCTCATACTTAAAATTATATCAGCTCACCAGAATACTTAGATTCAGTGGTGGACATAGAACTCAGTAATAAGGTGTCAGCCCTAAAGTTATGTGCTATAGGGCTTGCAAATGTTTAAGATCTGCTCATTCATAGCAAAAGAGGGCTTCTAAATATCTTGATCATTTTACCTATATACTGATCACAACAAAAAGATTAGATTTTTATAGCCTACATTGTATTTAGCAAATCGCTAATTTTATAATTGGATAATTCACTAATTATTCTTAGCAAAGCCTCTATCAAATAAAAATGCAACTAAAATATAAACAAATATTATGAAGTAGCCGCATCTCAAGTAAGAGTTTTCTGCTGAGGATGATGGTAGACAGTCCTAGTATATAGACTTATCTAACACAAACATGGTGACACATAACCACCACAACAAAGACATAGCTGTATAATTGACTATTTGATCACCTGTGATTCACCCAAAATACATCACAAATGAGAGGCTTTTTCTTTTTTTTTTTTTTCACTTAACCTACATTAGGAAAAATCTGTCGTGGGAAGTGTCCATTGAATATTAGTTGGTACATTTCAAATACAGGATTTAATACATTAGAGAAAAAGTATATATTCCAGATATGTTGAGTTTGGAAAATAACTTACTTCTCAGCTTAAAATGAGGAAATTATAAGACTTGTCAGATAAAATTAAGAGTACATGACTTAAGCAAAAGTGAACCTAAGGTATTCATTTGAGGTTTAAAAAAAAGGTATTGTAAGGATACCATAGAGAGTTACTTCATGGAAAGTATATTTTCCTTTGTATTTGTGTCAGAGGCCAAGGCAGAACTCACAGTAAAGGGAGCAGGGAAATTCACATTTTGGAGATGGAAGAATGAAAAGTTGGATTTCTTTCTATTAAACTGTTATTGTAATGTATAAGTTTAAGGAAGCAATCAGTAATTTAGATTCCAAACACTTTTAGAGAATACACAAATGGCAATGTTCTCTGTCATTATAGAAATTAAGCATGCTTTTTTGTTATCTGGATGAGTCATAATAGAAACAGGAAGATAAGAAATTCCTCAATAAGGCAAATATATAGCATCCTTTCTAGAAACTGAAGATGTATTTAAGAAACTAACACTGTAAAGGGTTTGCAGTGTCCTGGCAACCTTACCTGACCTTGCCAATGGCCATGCATTTTACCTTAAATAACATATTTATAATCTTTCGGACTCAATTTCCATTTAGGTGAGATTATGGGACATAAAAGTGTGGGTCTATATAAGGTCACTGAGATTCTAGTATTCTTTGATTGTCCTTATCTTCCATTTAAAATTAATTTTTCCCCCCAAATTTTGAGCTCTCTGTAGATTGCCATCAGTGGCTGACATCCTGAGAAAAAGTGAAGCCTAGATAGCTGGAATTTCTTGATAGCTTTGAAAGAGTTTGCTTCTCGGAGAGTTGTATTTCCAGAAACATACAGCAGGAAACTATTGTGCTTAGGTCCTGCCTTAAAGCAAGATAAAGCTTTGCTACTCCAAGAAGGCAGGAAAACAAAATACGGAGTAACGTGATTTTTCTTATCAAACACTGTTCATATTTTCAGTGATATCAAACACTGTTCATATTTTCAGTGACAAATGTAATTTTTAAATGGTAGTGCTTTAAAGTAACTGGTTTCTTTTTTTAAGATTTCAGTGTGTGTTTTATTTTTATGTGTATGTATCTGCAAATTACAAAATTGCATGTATTACAAATTAGCATTAATATTTTGGATCATTAAGGAATATAATATAGAAAAATCTAACACTGGAAAATATCCTTAATTTGACCTGTAATTATGGTTAATTTTTGACATGTGCTATTTTTAACTAACACCTAGAGGGATTCATGGCAATTGTCTTCATAAAACCTTGGTTATTTTGAAATGTTAAATTGAATGGAAGTGACAGTGGGAAGTTGTCCTTTGCTACTTTTTCCTTAACTCGCTGTAGCTAACATAATTTCAACACTTCCTTTACTTATCCTTAACTGCGTGTATATTTATTAGGAATGGGACTGGAAGAACTAGAGAATGTATAGTATTATATTCCACGTGGTAGTACAATATATTAAAAATCCAGTCTCTTGCAACCTGAAATGATCCTCTTATCCATGTAGTATATTTCTGCTTAAGGATACACTCTAGGCAGGTAATAACAATTAATAAGAAATGAAATGAAATTCTAAATAAATGGACATTTAAGGGTATAACTATAATTCAGAACACAGTTATATATTTATACTTCATATGACATTATAAGACATGAGTTATTTAATTACACATGATATATAAATAAATGCTTACATGATATATTAAATAGGATAGAGTATTTTACATTTTGCAATTAAGCCTATACATATACAAACTTCAAATATTTATCCCTGTCAACTTGCTATTGTTAAAACACCATTTTAATATAATTCTTCCATGAATATCACAGCATACTATTATTTGTTTAAAAATTTTATGTTCTGTTCTGGTGTGGTTGCTCACGCCTGTAAACCCAGCACTTTGGGAGGTGCAGGCAGGTGGATCACGAGGTCAGGAGATTGAGACCAGCCTGGCTAACACGATGAAACCCAGTCTCTACTAAAAATACCAAAAATTAGCCGGGCGTGGTGTCAGGTGACTGTAGTCCCAGCTACTCAGAAGGCTGAGGCAGGAGAATGGATGGCATGAACCTGGGAGGCAGAGTTTACAGTGAGCCAAGATAGTGTCACTGCACTCCAGCCTGGGCAACAGAAGAAGAGACTCTGTCTGAAAAATGTCCTTTTATTCCAAATAGTTTTAATGGTCCAGGAAAATCTTAGAGTTTGTGTTTAGAGATTAAAGTATAGTTTTTGAATTTAGGGAAATCTTTATTTTTAAACTTTTAAGATAAGTGAAGAGATGTCATTGTAATTCTAACTTTGTTGTTAGAAATTTTAAATAATTTTATTATGTAAAGACAACCGTTAACATAGTAAAATAAATTTGCATTTTATTTTTGACAGGAAAATATAAGTTACAAATACTATGCATATTGAAATCATGAAGCAAAACAATTATGGTA
>NW_016804922.1:36549-47526 GCF_001698545.2 Rhinopithecus bieti
TCTCAAACTAAAAGAGATAAGGACATTAAAAGAAAATTTACAGGAGATAAATCAGTCAATGAACAATAAAAAATTGAGAAATGTGAATATAACATGTGACAACCACATTCTGAAAATGAGGTACAATTTTTTTTAACATATGAGATTTTCAAATATTGCAAGTATATTTTATCCAGTGTGGGAATCATTCATACATTTTTTACAAGTAGGAAATCATGCAATTTGCCAATGTTCATTTAAGAAAAATTTTTAAAAATAAGCTGGCCAAGGAAGGGTCTTCTGATGACATGACAAGAAAGCTAAGGTCTAAAGACTGAAAAGAAAACCTGTGGTGTAAAAGATTGGGTGACAGTGTGGACAGCTTCTGAGTAAGAGATTATTTTCTTCTAAGAAATATTGGAAGTATATTGGAAAATACTGAGCATGAGAGAAAATGGTTTATATAAGTTAATACAGATATATTCCATTGTAAAATATATTTTTTATCCTGTCTTAAATTTTATTCATATATATTCTAGCTCTAATGTAGGTACATAAGTTTCTAAGAATATATGAAAAAGAATGTTTTGTGCTAGCTCCCTAAGAATCGCAAAAGTTTGTATATGCTCCGGAGAAAAGCAGCCTATGATTTTTTAGCATTACAACTATAAACCTGACTTCTTCATTCAGCCGTGTTCTTTGCCTGGCTCAAACCAGATCTTTAGACATGCCCAGAATAAGTAAAAGTTCCTAGCAGAAAATAAAATCAGAGATCAGCTCATTTTAGACAATTTTGAGAGTCTGGAATTTTAATTTGTATTATGTTTCTTGCTTACTTAGCTCTCTGAGGCCTTTCTTTAAAAAAAAAAATAGTTGAATAAATAATGTTTTCCTAGTTGTTACATAAGAAGTTATTATTTTCCAAATCATTCTGACTACAACTACAGTCTTTGTGAAAGCAAAAGTACAAATTAATTTAGTTTGTAATTATGAAATTCATAAATATATAAAGTTTAGAGAAAGCACACATATTGTTATGAAATTTAGGAAATGTACCTCTTTTTACCTAATATTTAGGAGAATTATTTGTAAGCAGTGACCAGTATAATCTGGAACACATACTATACTGACTTAATGGTGATTTGCCTACATTTTTTACTTACTTTGTTACCACCAATATTTGTTTTGTGTTAATGTGTGTGTGTGTACATGCATACTTGTGTATGATTCCTCTTAAAAAATACAGAGAAATAATTTGACTAAATTTTACTTACATTCAATAAAGAAATTCAATACTGAATACAGAAGAAAATTGTATTAATATAATTAATTAAATATAAATATCATCTATAGCAAATATACTCAATGACAAAATATTGGAAAAAAAATACCCTAAGAGGAGGACTAAAAAATTATGTAAGTCTTTGTGCATCTTATTATCATTTGTTTATTTGTGAAAATATATTGAGATGTATATTTATTTGTATATGGTTTAATACACAACTAAAAGTTTAAGAAATACTGAAATACAACTTATATTTTCAAATAATTATGGATAATTAAATTTTAATTTTAGGTAAGTGCTTTCAAATATAGTAAAATATGTATTGAAAGCCTGTTCAAGTTAATAAGTGAAGTGAGTAAAATCTAGGATTTGCAATCAATCTTAAATATTAATAGTATATCTCTATACCAGTGTTACAAATGGAAAACTAAATATACAAAAGCACAACAATAGCAATAAAGCTATTGAAGTATGCATATAATTTCTCTAGTGGAAACTAAAAGACATAGCTGAGAAGAATTAAATAGGGTATAAATAAATGGAAGATTGTGCTATGTGCATAGATTCAAAAAATTAATAAGGCCAATAATAGTTGAAGCAAATTTAAAGAAGAAATACTATGCTCAAGAATTTGCATTGCCAAATAAGAAAATCTTTTAAAAATCATGGCAATTAATTGTATTATAGAAAGCATAGTTAAATAAACTAAGGCAATAGAATAGAAACTATATACCATCATCTATTTGTAACAAAGATGACACAACAGTTCAATGGGTGAAACTATAGTCTTTTTGGTAGTAACTCCGGGTAACATTGAAAAAAATGTATATTGGTCCCTAAACCATATACTAAATTCAGATTCAGTGGATTGCATATTTAAATATAAATGTCAAAATTTAAATATAAATGTCAAAAAACTTATATTTACATCTAAGAGACACATAAAAAACATCTCTGTGATTCTGGAAAATACAAAGTTTTAGCAAACATGATGCAAAACTGCCAACCATAAAGCAACATTTTAAAACACCGAATTAAATTAAAACTTGTAATTTTGTTCACCAGAAGATATCATTTAAAAATGAAAATATAACCCATGTAATTAAAGGAGATATTTGCAATGCACATAGCATAAAACATCTTACATCCAAGATATAAAAGGAAATTTTACAAATTAATAATATTTTTTAAATGGGCAGAGAACATTTAGAGGTATTTCACAAAAGATGCGCTCTAAATGACTGAAAGCAATACAGTACATTTGTATAAAATCAAAGATAGCAAATTAATGCGCATTCTGAGAGGTGAGATACTGTAAAGTGTATTTTCACTACTTTTGGGAATCGTAACTGGAGAGCAGTATTCTGAAGCTACGGATGACAGTGACATTCTGTTTCTTAATCTGTGTGCTGATTGCATGTTTGTGTTTATTTGTGTAACTATATTGAGTTGAAATATTGTTATAATTGTTTTCCTCTGTATATATTATAATTCAGAGTTAATAACAGGAGACAAAATATAAAAAAATGTTAAAACAGGCAGGGCACAGTGGGTCACACCTGTAATCCCAGCACTTTGGGAGGCCGAGGTGGGTAGATCACCTGAGGTCAGGAGTTCAAGACCAGACTGTCCAGCATGGTGAAACCTTTTCTCTACTAAAATTACAAAAATTAGCTGGGCATGATGCCAACAGAAAGTTAAAAATGGTCAATATATTGAAATCATAGGAAAATAGAAACAAATCTTCAGGTGAATCAGATATTCAACTTATAAGACTAGAATTTTAAAATAATTATGACAAATATATTTAAGCATGTCTATTGTCACCATATATATTTAGCTATACTGGAATATCTAATCAGTACAATAAAAAAGAAACAAATGGTACAAAGATTGGGAATAAGTAATTCTGTCATTAGTTGCAAATGATATCACTGTGAATGTAGAAAATATTAGCCTATAAACAAAACAGTAGAAATAGTAAGTGTATTTATCAAAACTATTGGATACATGGTAAGTATTTAAACATGTATTTATGCACACTAGTAATCACACTATGTTAATTAGCTGAAAAACATACCACTTGAAATAGTATAACATCATCACATATCAAAGAATACATCTAATAAAAGATGAGCAAAAAATACTCAGAGGTAAATTAAAGTAAACATGATAAATAAAGAACTATAACATATTAATGGATTGGGAGGCCCAATGTCATTAATGTATTAATACTACATGCTATTCTATTGATTCAACTGACTTTTTCTCTAAATGCCAGCAGGCTGTTGAGGGGAGTTAACAAAACTAAGTCAAATACACACACATACACGACTTAAAACAGCTATGATAATTTTCAAAAAAAAAAAGCATGTTTGGTGGACTTGCATTGCCAGAAACCTGATATTGTAAAGACAGACAAATGGACCAATCAAAGAATAGAGTCCCAAACATTCAAATGAACTCATGGTCACCTAACTTGTGATCTAATTGAATAGAAAAATATATCCATTATGTTAAATGATACTGGAATAATGGGATATCACTGTGGAAAAAAATAAACATAGTAAACATTTCATGTTCTTAAATATAACATACCACTACAAGTACCAACTAAAAACTTTATTTGACTCCATCAAAAATTTGTTCTTTAAAACTTTTTAAAGTTAGACATTCGAAGGGTAAGCCACATGTTGGAAGAGTGTATCTCCAATGTAACTTGTACATAAAATACACAGAACTTCATGACCAGTAACAAAAATATGGAAGACTCTGGGTAAGTGGGCAAATGTATAGAACACTACTTCTAGGATGTTTAAATGATTAATAAACAAAAGTGTTCAATAGTATTAGTTCTTAGGAAAATGAGAATTAAAACCATCATAAAGCACAGCAAATGCATTGAAATGGCTAATATTAATAAGACAAGCTATAATTATTGGTCAGTATATGGAACAACTTTGATTTCAGAGATTTCTGGAGAGATTAAAAATTGGCATAACCACATTCAAAGAATATTAAATGGCATACGATAAAGGTAAACATGCTCCTATCCTCTGACATGGCGATTTAACACATAGGTCCATGCTCAAAAACAGTTCAGTGCAAATGTGCACCAAATTGTGTACAAAAATATTTATGGTATGAAGATAATAATTGGGAACAATCAAAAGTTGTCAACAGTAGAGAGAAAACTAAATTACAATATTTTCATAAAGCAAAGTTAACTACATAGCTATAGAAATGAAAAAAAAATCTGCTACATGTAATGACATGAACACAACTCAGACATAGCTGATGAAGAAATATCAGGAATAAAATGATGTATCTTCCATAATTTTATTCATTTTTAATTCTGGAACAGGCAAAATTAATCCATACTCATAGCCAAAAAGGAGTTATATTCGGGTAACTGATATTTTCTAGGAAGGGGCATGAAGGGCTATTGTCTGGAGATTATAATATTCTACATTTTAATCTAAACGGTTGTTTCATAATACATTCATATGTAAAAATTAAAAGACTTTCAAATTTAGGATTAATGTCTTTAATTTTCCCTGGAGAGATGTTGTACCTCAGCAATTGTTCACTAAAGAAATGTTCAATTAATATATATGAGACAAATATTTGAAAGTTGAATGTTTGATAAAATGATTTAAATATATGTCAATAGGTAAGCTTTTTTTTGAAACTTGCAACTTGGATAGAAAATAAATTATGTATATTTATTTTCAATAATAAAATAACAAATTGTAGCTAGTCCAATAAATATTTCTAATTTTCTAAAGAAATTTTACTCTTTCCTTACAGTATCAGAATTACTCATTATTAATAAGTAATTTTGCCTGTTCATTTCTTTCATAGAAATTGCTCTCTGAATATTAGTATTACTATGTTTTTTTAAAAATACATAACTTTTATTACTTCTCAGTCTGACAATACCTGAAATGGTCAGAAGACAGAGAGGTACACATTTTTTTTAACTTGTGCAAATAAATGTTGACATTTGACATAGATCTATCCTCTAAATAAATGTGTGAATGTGTAATACAGTCTTCTTAACTATAGGCACACTATTGTACAGATCTCTAAGACTTATTCATTTGCACAAATGAAAGTTAATGAAATTTTAGAATCCCCATGTGGTCCCATTTTATAAATACCTTTACTTGATAATTTTAATTATAGGACTGGGAAGCCTTTGATTTGTAATTCAGCAAGCTTTAAACTCATTGTTGAGCAACAATTCCCTATTTCCCTCTCCCAAGTGCCTGACACCTACTATTCTACTCTTTGCTTCTATGGGCTTGACTGTTTTAGATACCTCAGTTAAATGAAATCATGTGACTGTAACTGGGTTATTTTGCTTAGCATAATTCTTGCAATCTGCTTAGTCCCTGGTTCAGCTGGGTTCAAGTTCTTGTCCCATGACCAAGAAGAACAAGGCACAAAGACAAAAGAGTAAGTAGAGTAGGATTTATTAGGCTAGGACTGTCCCTTCTCAGCAGACATCCTGGCAAAAGGGGAAGTTCTTGACCACATTTATTCCTATTATCTGTAGAGGTGGTGCAGGTGTTGTCCCATGGTTGTTCCCTTGAACATCACCCTTCTCTGTCCTCCTTCCAAGACTCTCCCTCTGTATCTGCCTAACCAGCCCTAATTGCCTCCTCTCTCATAATGTTCTTAATTTTCATCCATGAAACTCAAGAATTTCTTTTATAAAGGCTGAATACTATTTCACAGAATGTGTACAGTAATTTTTCATTTTCCACTCATCCAGCAATGGACCAAGTATTTATATATCTTGGCTATTATGATTAGCGCTGCAATAAATGTGGGAGTGAAAATATCTCTTCGAATTCCAGATTCAACTATTTTGGGTAAAGAGCCAGAAGTAGGATTGATGGATCATATAGTAGGTCTACTTTCAATTTTTGAGGGACCTCTAAATTGCTTTCCACATTGGCTGCACTGTTTTATATTCCCATCAACTGTGCACAAGAATTGCAATTTCTCTACACCCTTTTAAACACCTCTTTGATACTATAGCAAAAGTCTGTGTTCTAAAGAACTCATCATACTTAATTGGAGCTATTATTGGGGAAATGCTACCCCACTGATTAATAGTATATTTATGATATATAGATATAAACAAATATGCAGATAAAACAGATCAATTGCTTTATTTTTTAAGGTCAGTAGTTAGTCTACTTTAAGATCACATTTGTTAAGATGGAGGAAATTAATAGAAAGAAAAAGATTGGGGTGGCTAGCTTAAAATACTGATTGAGTTACAATGGCTTAGCAGTTTCCTTCAAGAAAGTATATTATGTATTTTCCAGCACTATATCAATGTTTGCTGTAATTTTAGCTGCTTGAAGTATTAAAACTATAGTCCCTATAGTCAATAATTCACCAGCTATATTACAGAAAAATACAAGTATAAGACTTGGGGTTTAGGTATTATTTTCCAAATCCTGTCTTGAGACAGCATTACTTTTCTGAATATTCATATATATTTTATTATATTGTGAAAGCTATATATACTGTGTGACTAGAGATCAGAGAAGTGGTCTTTATAATATATTTCAGAGACTGCCACACTAAGATTTTCTTACCCTTGACAAATATCAATGTCTTGTGTTTTATTATAAATCCATTGAAAATATAATACTTTTCTGAAAATATATCTCACTCTGTGTTTATGATCATCCAGGTATAAAACAAATATTCTCTGATTATACCAAAGAAGAGTTTATGACTATTACATAATTTTCTTATTTGCCCTTGATGTGTTTTTTGAAAAAGGAATAAATATATCCATGTTCTAAGTGTTGCAAGTACATGGATTAGGTAAGTGAACTCATTAATTGCTGCAATTCTTTTGTTATGCATGTTTTCAGTATAAAACTATACTGTATATCATATAAAAATAAAGAAATATTTTAAATCATAATAATTCCCAAAATACCTATTTTGCTTTAATATAGCTTTATGTTTGTGTAAATATTGATGACTCTGAAATAAATACTGCAGAATAAGTCTATGGGAATTGTCTTGAACTTGTTTCTTAAATGACATAGTTCAAAATATTTATATATTATACTGTGTGCACTTGGAACTTGGAGATAATTTTGCCTATTGTTGTTTTTAAGTAAATCTATAATTTATTATGTGCATATATTTTATTTGGTGTCATCCATATTTGTAATCTTGACAATTCTCCTCAATACTAAATAACATATTAGCTACGATATACCCCGTAAAACATAATATGTTCTATTTTGAGTGCCTTATTTATGTCAGAGCCTACACAATTGAGATTAGTCTTTCTATTGATTTCTGAGATAAAGTATGGAATTACTTTTATTTAGCTTTTACAACATGCTCAGAATTCCAAGCAAAGTAGTACCATCTTCAGATTTCTTAACAGATGTGAAATAAGCATACTTTCCAATATTTAAGCAGTTATAAATTGAATTCAAATTCAGGTTTGGTCTCACTTTCAAACATCTATTTATCATAATAAAATTAAGCCTCTTTTATTTTATCATATTATGCTCTAGATTGTTTTCTTCTCATGTCCACTGTTCCTATAAATAGATTGTAATCCTGTCAGGTATTAATATCTTTCTAGTTGATTTTTTCTAATAATTTGGATAAAAAGGCAGAAAAGCTGGAGGAAAATACTAGAAAATAACCATTGAAACTGTGGCAGTTGGCAACCCAGAGACAGAATTACATGCAGAATATCAAAAACAGACTTGAGAACTGAGTCTTGAATTATGAAATTCTTGATACATTTGAGCTAAAACATATTTTTATAATAATTTTCCCTAACATTCTGGTCCATTCTCACACTGCTATAAAGAACTGTCCAGGATTGGATAATGTATAAAGGGTAAAAGTTTAATTGACTCAAATTTCAGCATGACTGGGGAGGTCCTAGGAAACTTATGATCATGGGAGAAGGTTAAGGGGAAGCAAGGCACCTTCTTTTCAAGGTGGCAGGAAGGAGAATGAATGCAAGATGAACTACAAAACATTCACAAAACCATCATATCTCATGAGAACTCACTCGCTATCATGAGAACAACATGGGGGAAAACTACCTCCATGACCTAATTACCTCCACATGGTCTCTCCCTTGACACATGGGGATTATGGGGATTATAAAAGTTATAATTCATGATGGGATTTGGGCAGCTACACAAAGCCTAACCATAACATTCTGCCCCTGTTTCTTCCCAAACATCATGTCCCTTTCACATTTCAAAACCAATTATGTCATCCCAATAATCCCCCAAAACCTTAATTAATTCCAGCATTAACCCATAAGTCCAAATACAAAATTCCACCTGAGACAATGCAAGTCCATTCTACCTAGGAGTCTATAAAATCAAAAGCAAGCTATTTACTTCCTAGATGCAATGCAGATATAGGCATTGGGGAAATACACCCATATCAAATGGGAGAAATTGGACAAAACAAAGGGGCTAAAGGTGCCATGCAAGTCTGAAATACAATATGGCAGTCTTTAAACCTAAATGTTCCAAAATTATTCCTTTTGAATCCATGTTTCACATCCAGGTCACATGGGTGCAAGAGATGGGCTACCACCACCATAGGCAGCTCTATCCCTGTGGTTTTGCAGGGTACAGTCCCCTCCTGTCTGCTTTCACTGACAGACAATGAGCAACTGTGGCTTTTCCAGGTGCATGGTGCAAGCTGTTGGTGGACCTACCATTTTGGGGTCTGGAGGATGATGCCCCTTTTCTCTTACTTCCACTAGGCAGAACTCCAGGAGGGACTCTGTGTGGGGGCTCCAACCCCATATTTCCTTAATGCAGTGTCCTAGCAGAGGTTCTCCATGAGGGCTCCACCCTGTAGCAGACCTCTGCCTGGACATCCAGGAGCTTCCATATATCCTCTGAAATCTAGGTGGAGATTACCAAACCTCAATCTTTGATTTCTGTGCACCCACAAGGCTCAACACCACATGAAGCCCACCAATGCCTGGGGCTTGCATCCTCTGAAATGGCAGGCTGAGCTATATGTCGGCCCTTTTCAGTCATGGCTGGGATGCAGGGCACCAAGTCCTGAGACTGCACAAAGCCACAGGTCCTGGACTCCATCCACAAAATCATTTATTCTCCTAGGCTTCTTGATCTGTGATGGGAGAGGCTGCTGTGAAGGTCTCTGACATGTCCTGGGAACATTTTCTCCATTGTATTGTGATTAACAACTGGCTCATTGTTACTTATGCTAATTTCTGGGACTGGCTTGAATTTCTCTCTAGAAAATGGGTTTTGCTTCTCTTTTGCACACTTAGGCTGCAAATTTCCCAAACTTTTATGCTCCGTTTCCCTTTTAAACATAAGTTCCAATTTCAAACCATCTCAGTGAATGTATAAAACGGAATGCTTTTAAGAGCACCCAAGTTATATCTTGAACACTTTGCTGCTTTGAAACTCCTTCTGCCTGATACCGTACTGCACCTCTCTGAATTTCAAAGTTCCACAGATCTCTAGGGGAGGGGCAAAATGTCTCCAGTCTCTTTGATAAAGCATAGCAAGAGTGACCTTCTCTCCAGTTCCCACCAAGTTCCTCATCTCCCTCTGAGACTACAGCAGCCTGGACTTCATTTTCCATATCACTATCAGCATTTTGGTCAAAGCCATTCAAGAAGTCTCAAAGAAGTTCCAGACTTTCCCACATCTTCCTGTCTTCTACAGAACCCTCCAAACGTTTCAACCTCTGCCTGCTACCCAGTTCCAAAGTTGCTTTCACATTTTCATGTATCTTTATAACATCACCCCACTAACTCGGTACCAATTTGTTGTTTTTGTCCATTCTCACACTACTATAAATAATTGCCTGAGACTGGATAATTTATAAAGGCAAAAGGTTTAATTGACTAACAGTTCAGCATGGATGGGGAGGCCTCAGGAAACTTACAATCATGGAGGAAGACAAAGGGTAAACAAGACCCCTTCTGCATAAGGTGGCAGGAAGTAGAATGAATGCAGGAGGAACTACCAAACACTTATAAAACCTCAGATCCTGTGAACACTCAGTCAGTATGGGAGAAACCATCCCCTTGATCCAATTACCTTTACCTGGTCTTTCCCTTTACACTTGAGGATTATGGGAATTATGGGGATTATAATTCAAGATCAGAATTGGGTGGGGACACAAAGCCTAACCATATTATATATAATATTCATTATAATTTTAACAGATACCTATTTTTCCTCATACTGTTGTAGAATGCCTGCTATAGAGTAGTTTTTTTTTTATATATTTTTTATTATTATACTTTAAGTTCTAGGGTACATGTGCATAATGTGCAGGTTTGTTACATATGCATACTTGTGCCATGTTGGTGTGCTGCACCCATCAACTCGTCAGCACCCATCCATTCGTCATTTACATCAGGTATAACTCTCAATGCAATCCTTCCCCCACTCCCCCCTCCCTGTTATAGGCCCCAGTGTGTGATGTTCCCCTTCCCGAGTCCAAGTGATCTCATTGTTCAGTTCCCACCTATGAGTGAGAACATGCGGTGTTTGGTTTTCTGTTCTTGCGATAGTTTGCTAAGAATGATGGTTTCCAGCTGCATCCATGTCCCTACAAAGGACTCAAACTCATCCTTTTTTATGGCTGCATAGTATTCCATGGTGTATATGTGCCACATTTTCTTAATCCAGTCT
>NW_016804922.1:49986-64542 GCF_001698545.2 Rhinopithecus bieti
AACAGTCAGGACCCTCAGCTGTAGGTCTGTTGGAGATTGCTTGAGGTCCACTCCAGACCCTGTTTGCCTGGGTGTCAGCAGCAGAGGCTGCAGAAGATAGAATACTGTCGAACAGTGAGTGTACCTGTCTGATTCTTGCTTTGGAAGCTTCCTCTCAGCGGTGTACTCCATCGTGTGAGGTGTGGGGTGTCGGTCTGCCCCTAGTGGAGGATGTCTCCCAGTTAGGCTACTCAGGAGTCAGGGACCCACTGGAGCAGGCAGTCTGTCCATTCTCAGATCTCAACCTCCATGTTGGGAGATCCACTGTTCTCTTCAAAGCTGTCAGTCAGAGCCATTTGGGTCAGCAGAGGTTTCTGCTTTTGTTGTTGTTGTTGTTGTTGTTGTTGTTGTTGTTGTTGTTTAGCTGTGCCCTATCCCCAGATGTGGAGTCTACAGAGACTAGCAGGCCTCCTTGAGCTGCTGTGAGCTCCACCCAGTTCCATCTTCCCAGGGCTTTGTTTACCTACTTAAGCCTCAGCAATGGCGGGTGTCCCCCACCAGCCTGGCTATTGCCTTGCAGTTAGATCGCACGCAGACTGCTGTGCTAGCAATGAGGAAGGCTCCGTGGGCGCAGGACCCTCCTGGCCAGGTGTGGGATAAAATCTCCTGGTGTGTCCGTTTGCTTAAAGTGCAGTATTGGGGTGGGAGTTACCCGATTTTCCAGGTGTTGTGTGTCTCAGTTCCCCTGGCTAGGAAAAGGGATTCCCTTCCCCCTTGCTTCCCAGGTGAGGCGATGCCTTGCCCTGCTTCAGCTCTGGCTAGTTGGGCTGCAACAGCTGACCAGCACCGATTGTCCGGCACTCCCTAGTGAGATGAACCCAGTACCTCAGTTGAAAATGCAGAAATCACCTGTCTTCTGTGTCGCTCGCGCTGGGAGCTGGAGACTGGAGCTGTTCCTATTCAGCCATCTTGCTCCGCTCCCGAGTAGATGTTTAAAACCAATGTGGAGTTAGTGGAATTTTGCTGAATTGTTTATTAAACAATATCATATTTCAAATATTTAAAATATTTTCAACTAAATACTATGTAATTGTGATCATTTTAGAGGTTAAAAATATAACCTGAGTTTAACACTGTAATTGCTTATTATTATCAAAGAACCTCTCCACCCAAAAAATATTATTAGAATTTATTTTTATGCTCTGAATTTGATATATTCTGTTGTAAATTTTATAGCCAAGATAAACTCTTATATATCTATATCAGAAAACTATAATGGGAAAAGTATAGTAGTGTTGTTTATAAAAACAAAAATTATAAACAACCAAATAATGTTTTACCAGATAATATAAAATTAAACCATACAATAGAATATTACAAATCAGGAAAATGAAGAAGCCATAACTATATACAAAAAACAAAACTGTTGAGTGAAAAATTATGTATCAGAGGATGACTATGTAAATTATATTAACAAGAGAAAGAAGAGGGCATTGTCAAGTTAGAATAATTCCAAGAGGATGCATTTAGGAAGCTGGAGCTGTGGGCTATTCAATAGGAGAGAATTGCAACCTAGGACCTAGCAGGTGCAGGGCAGCTACCTCCTTTGGAGACTGGCTCTGTCACTTCTATTTAGTACTCACTAGAAACTTCCATCTTAAGTCTAGGTATAAAATTTCAACTTCTTTGCATTTCAATAAAGTGGTAGTTTAAACAACAACTAGCTTTAACATCTTTTATTTTGATTTAAATAAATGCATACTAGAAGCTATATTACAAAATTTGCAGAAACTGCTTTTGAAGGAAGTATTTTCCACTCAGAATGGTAGGTTTTAAAAATTTTTTTTTTTTTTTTTTTTTTTTTTTTTTTTTGCTCTTCTTCCATGAAAATAAAATATTAACTTACCAGATTTTGGAATATGAAAGGCTTGAGAAAAATAACTGAGCTGCTCATGTTAACTATCGACGACTAGAGATATTTAATTCAGGTTATCAATATTCAGTTTGTGTAACATCAGTAAAGTTAAAAAGACAATCTCCAGTTTACAGTATTTTAAACTGAATTTCTAGTTTTTCATAAAAATGGTTTAATGCTAATTTTAATAACATTATTTTCATAAATTTCAATCAGATTCAAAGGTGACCCAGAAATTATTTTATTTATATGCTTTTAAGGATGTCTGTAAGGTGGTTTCATGTACGAACAAATAATTCAATAGTCTTTTGTAAACGCTACAGGAAATAAAAGAATGTGAGAAACAAAATAGAATGAAAATCTGTAATTAATATGTCTCTTGCTGTAAATGTTGTTTACAGTATATAAAGTCTTTGTTACAATATATACGGTAATATATAGAGTAATAAACATATATCGTATACAGCATGTATACACATATAATGCGTATACTTCTGTAATATGCCTTACTAGTATATTTTGTATACATAACAACCATGTTGTATATATAAATGTATATAATGTATATAATGCATTTATTGCTCTGGCTTTTAGTTATCTTTCCTATATAGATATATATTTACCTAGATATATATATACTAGTTTACATATATAGCTGATTTATATAGAAATATATTATCTATATATAAAAAGTTCACTGCAGCCCTGATCTCCCAGGCTCAAGCAGTCCTCCCACATGTAGCTGGGACTACAGGTTTATGCCATCATGCCTGGATAATTTTTTTTGTTTGTTTTTTGTAGACACAGAATCTCACACTGTTGCCTAGGCTGGTCTTGAATTCCTGGGCTCAAGCGATTCTCCTGCTTCATCCTCTGAGGGGCTGGAATTACAGGGATGAGCCACTGTGCCTTTTCCTAGCCCATAACCCAGAAAGAGAAATACCTAAAGCTTGTCTCTACTTTACAATTAACAGGAAAACAATGACTCTGGATTTATTTATGTAAGCATTATAAATTATATATACATATATGCATCTATATTTACATATTCTTTACCGTATATGTGTATTTATACACATATATATGTTATTTCCATATGTATACACACATATATATGTTATTTACCCAATATGTTCATTTACTTCTTCTCAATCTTCCTAAATGCACATTCCTAACCCATGTTTCTTTATTTATATGTTTATTCATTTATTTATTCGGAAGTTTTTAAGCATGTACTGCGTTTCATTCGATGTGCTAATTATTAGAAATACTGAGGTGAATAAAACACTGTCTTTGTGTGACATACGACAGACAGTCATGATACTATCCCTTAAGTGTTGTAATGGAAGCATAGCATGGTTGAAATAGATATAGAGAAAAAATATGTCTTTTTTGATTACTCATTCTGTACTAGAAGCTACTGCTACATTTTAGTTATCTGTTAGTGGCATAGAACAACCCGATTTATTATCCCCAGCGTCTACAGCACAGAAGTCTTTGTGTGGCACAGCTCATTTCTTTAGAGTTCAGAGTCTCTGTGGTCTAAAATCAAGGTGTGGAGCAAACTATTTGCATCTGGAGATACACTCTTCCAGGATCATCCAGGTTGTTGACAGAATGAATTCATTTTGTTGTAGGTCTGAGGTCCCTATTTCCCTACTGGGTATTGGCCAGGAGTCTCTGTTAGCTATTTTACTTTGTAGATAGATACCAATTACGCAAAACACTGAACAGTATCTTAAATGTACTAAGCCCTCAGTGACATAGCCACAATTGCTATTATTAGTATACTGGTTGCTGTTATCATTTTTTCTGGTTCTTATTTTACTCCTATTGTGCAGTAGAATCTGTGTTTTATTTTACTTTTAGTGCATTTTCAAAATAAATAAAGAAATAAAATAAACCCAATAGTCTCACTCAGATCCCAACCATGTGGCCTTCCCGTAAGATTCTAGCTTATGTTTTTAAGGAGAACAGGAGGAACTCCTGCCAACCTGCTGCCTGTTTCAGATAACAGGGAATTTTATGCTTTGTGCATATTTTATGGTTATTTCTACTAGATTTGCTGTCTACAATGTTCCCTTGAAATTAATATGGAAGATAAACTAATGTGTTCTGCAATGGAAGTAAGGAAATCAAGTAATTAAAAAGCTATCATAATAATCTAATTAGAAATAGTGATGGACTTAAGTAATACCAATAGAGGTTAAAAAAAAAAAAAGTTGTTTTCGAATCAAACTATTTTCTTTTCCATAATGTCTGATATTATTAACCTCTTCCAGTAACTGAGAACATACATTCTTTGAATAAATTTGTAAGTAGAAGATCAGAGACCAATATAATCTACAGACAACAGTATACTCACTGCTGTCTCAAATTTCCTTACACATTCCAGTATTATTAAACTCATATTTCTCTTAACAAAACTTGAGAAGTTCACTTTTGAAATTTACTAGCAACATGTGGAAGATGACATATGAACCTTGTCAACATATTTGGGTATGTGTATACATTAATCCATAAACAAATAATGTATGTTCAGCATGCAAATTTTAATTGAAGTTTCCAAAGAAACTAACAATACAAACAAAATAAACCTTTATGTATAACATTAAATATTTTACTATAGGTAAGAAATGAATAGAGAAAAGACACATTTTCTTAAGGACATATATTCGGTTTTTAAATGATAAGCCTCCTGGTTTCTTTTAGTTGGTTAAGCCCGCAAAGGGAACATTATAATAAATTACATTTTCTTGCACTAGATTTCGATAATGCAACTTAACTTAGAAAGAAGTATTAGAATTTTCAGGGTAATCTGTAGACATTTGTTCAAATATCTTAATTCCTAAAGATTTATTACCATGATTTAAATAATTTTGAAACTTTATATTAAATATATTAAATGGATATATATTTGTTTAAATGGTGCTTTTTTTTTTTTTTTTTTTTTTTGAGACAGAGTCTCGCTCTGTCGCCCAGGCTGGAGTGCAGTGGCCGGATCTCAGCTCACTGCAAGCTCCGTCCCCCGGGTTTACGCCATTCTCCGGCCTCAGCCTCCGGAGTAGCTGGGACTACAGGCGCCCGCCACCTCGCCCGGCTCGTTTTTTTGTATTTTTTATGTAGAGACGGGGTTCACCGTGTTAGCCAGGATGGTCTCGATCTCCTGACCTCGTGATCCGCCCGTCTCGGCCTCCCAAAGTGCTGGGATTACAGGCTTGAGCCACCGCGCCCGGCCGATGCTGTGTTTTGAAAATGCACTAGAAGTAAAAGAAAACACAGTTTCTACTCCACAATAGGAGTAGAATAAGAACCAGAAAAAATGATAACAGCAACCAGTATACTAAAAATAGCAATCGTGGCTATGTCACTGAGGGCTTAGTACATTTAAGATACTGTTCAGTGTTTTGCATAATTGGTATCTGTCTACAAAGTAAAAAATTTGTAATACAACTTGTTATTTTTTCAAAATAATATGAAAGATTTTATCCAAATCCTTTATTCAAAGAGGGTAAATGAGAGTCAGAAATGTAGAGTAATTTGGTCAAGATCTCACACTATACTGTAGTTGTACAATTATGGACTCTCTGGGCAGGAGCATGTAATTTTTGGTTTCAGTTACCAAAAAATGTACAATGGAGTTAAAAATAATTCACACTTCATAGAATTGTAAAGAATGTTTTAAAAAGTAATAAATATATTAATAAAATTCAAAACGCATAACAAATATAGGGAACTGACAAATATTAACAAATAATACGGTATCTGGAATATAATTATATATTATCTATATATTACTGGAATGCATATAAAGCCTTGTAATGCACATGTATAATTGCACATTAAAAACATAGCAAAAAATTATGAATGCATAGGGATATAAATATAGATATATAAGAGCATTTTATAGTTTATAGTACAGTATCTAGTATTTCTTATTAATTATCAAGACTATTAACCAGAATTGAAATGTAATTGTTGTCACTTCAATAGCATTTACTATTTCTTTTTTTTTTGAGATGAAGTGCAATGGCATGATCTCAGTTGACTACAACCTCCGCCTCCCGTGTTCAAGCAATTCTCCTGCTACCGCCTCCTCAGTAGCTGGGATTACAGCCATGCATCACAATGCCCTGCTAATTTTTGTATTTTCAGGAGAGATGAGGCTTCACCATGTTGGCCAGGCTGGTCTCAAACTTCTGACCTCGTGATCTGCCTGCCTCAGCCTCCCAAAGTGTTGGGATTACAGGCATGAGCCACTGAGCCTGGCCACATTTACTATTTTTATAATGCTATTACCACTCTGAAAGCAAGCACACATTTTAAACTTTCTTTCATTTACTTTTTAAATTCTTGACAGGCGAGTGATGTGCTATATTACTTCAAAAGATTTGTTTTGCTCATGCATTTGATAGTAATGATTTTTTGATGCAGAATATATCACGTTTTGGGTTATGCTTATATCTAGGATTTATAAAATTTTTCACTTACTGTTATTTACATTTTTGAATATAAACTGCTATTTATATCAGATTTAACAAATAATTTTATTTTTATATAAACTGTGGTTGGTGCATTTTACATTGATACTACTTTCGAAAAAATATATGTAAAAAAACTGGTTTGGCTACTAGTAAATTACTGTATTTTCAATCTTTCAACTTTTCATTTATATTTAACTTGAAGAAATATAAGTTTATCCTTCTATGTTGACACTTTGGGTCATAGTGTATAATTTTGTGTCAATGAATATATGAATTTTCATTTCACCTATGCATTATTAGGACTGGCTTTTTAACCTCTAAAATGTGATAAGCGATTAACTTTCATGATGAGAAATATATATTTATATCTCAAAAGTTTAATCTCCTATGCTGAACTTATTTTTATTCAAGACAACTAGGCAAAGTCTAAATATTTTTTCTATGAGTTTGCCATCATTTGCATTACATGAGTCGATAAATAAACATAAATCTGGAAGAATGTACAAAATCAATTAACTAAACAAATCATGCATGCAACTCAAAAGATGTAAATTCTAAATGCTAAAATACATTCAACCAAAACGTTAGGTTTGCTGACATTTTAATAATTCTTATTTAATATAATTTTTTATTATAACCTTTCAACCAAAGTTCATTTTAGTTTCAAATGAGATAAATGTGAGAATTCTGATTCATAATTATTTTCTATTTTAAAATGAAAAGTATATAACTTTTTTAGATCAGTGTTCATATTAAGACATAGCTCATATTTCTCAAATATAAGGTAAATCATCCTAAAATAATAAAATAAAAATGAAATATTTTGTAGTTATTTCACCTTCATGCTTCTTAAGTATAGGAATTAAAATATAAAACTTTATCAAGCATCTATGTGTTTGAAATTACTTAATACAAATAGAATTATTGCCAATAAAAAGATAGTGAAACTGGCCCAATACTCTCATGGACTGCTCTTTCGGATAAACATAGAAATTTATCCTTCTGCTGTCAAAGCTTGAAATTTGCATTTGTTTTATCTGAGGTCCTTCCTCAGGAAAGGACCTTCAGGCCTCTCGAAAAATTATCAAAGAACCAAAACTCACTAGATCAGGGCCCCAGATGCCTCCTTGCCTCTCCCTAGTTCGTTTTTCTTAAACATTGATACATTTCGTTCCTTGTATAAAAGCCCCTAGTTTTAGTCAGTGAGGGAGATGGATTTCCGACTGAGCTCCTACCTCCTTGGCTGCAGCACCCAATTAAAGCCTTCTTCCTTGGCAAAATTTGTCCTCTTAGTGATTGGCTTTCTGAACAGCAAGCAGCAGGACCTAGATGATACACCTGGTGTTTCAGTAACAATAGAGCTTGGCTATTTCAATCTTTATAATACAATGAATATTCAAAACATTATTGAGACTTCAGTATTTTCTTGGTCTGATTATCCCCACCAAGACTGTGAGTACAGTATCATACACCCTATGAATCAAGGCCTTGAATAAGTATTTTTCTCTGAACTCTTCTTAAGGTACTTAGTCAGCAATTAGTAAGTGGCCTCTGTCTCCAGCTGACATACAGAGGTTGTTAAATGGCCATGAATCTAGTAAGTTGCCAATAAAATTTTCCAATGGGCTCAATTTACTCTTCCACAGAACTGGGACTTAAGTTTCTGAATAATATAGTAAGCTTTCAATTAGTTCAATAAATTTTTAATAAGCACAGCTTATTAATAATAAGGATATCTTATATTTGAGACTTCTTTCAGACAGCATAGAAATAATAAGTTACAATTTTTTAAAGAAGAAAGTTTCTATAGGCATGCCTTTCATATCATTCAATTTGACCTTTGTACCATTTATGGAAGACATGATTATAATTACTATTTCTCCTTAATTTTTCTTCAATATAATGATTAAACCAACCATTTTCAATAGCTGAGACAATTTCCTCTTCTTGTATCTCTGTCTTTGTGTTCTCTTGGGATTAACGAATTGATTTTACTTCCCACCATACAATATTGTTCATGTTTCTTATTGTCAGTTATGTTCAGAGTTCACTGTTGAGGATCTCTAAAACATCATTAATCCCATTGTAAGTTCCAGGCTGAGTCTTCAGGTGAAAATAAACCCTTAGGACGCAGAAAAAATAAACAGGCTTTTGAACCTATGCTCCACTTATTTGAATAATTTCAATTTTGTTGTTCGTATGCTTTTGATACTATTTGCTATTTATCTGTAATGAGTTGTCCACACTTCCTTAATTTCTGTTATCAAATCTCTGGCACATAGGCTTATTTTAATACATTTATGCTTTGTCGTTCCATATCTTAGCCTTGACCCTATGCTTAGTTTTTTCTATTGCCCTTCTCAAGTCTACTTGTACCTGAGTGGCTCCCTTTTATATTAATTTAGCATAATTCAAGCTGTGTGATAATTTGTCAACTGTTTTAAATCAACTGCTAGATTGCATGGTTGCAGATGTCATTGATATCACTTTTTAATCCATTGGCTAAGTAACTCAGTTACTACAATTTTCAGAAGTAATTGTTGGCCCAAACACAGCAAGCTTACTGTAATACCATAACCCATTAAGTTTTACATATATGTGAAGTCTTCTTTGTTGTTTCATCCATTCCCAGTGGATTATTCTTTTTATTTAATTATATTCTGTTACATATTATTTTAAATGTACAAAATAGAAATAAAATTTTTAGGTATTCATACTAGCGTGAAGGGAAAATAAATCTTGGGGCTCCAAAATCACTAAGCTAAAAAGAAAAATCAAGCTGGGACCTGCTTGACTGCCTCCCATTCTATTCAAAGTCACCCCGCTGCTCCCTGAGATAAATGCATATCTGATTGCCTCCTTTGGAGAGGCTAATCAGAAACTCAAGATAATGCAATCATTTGTGTCTTATCCACCTATGACCTGGAAGCCCCCTCCCCATTTCGAGTTGTCCTGCTTTTTTGGACCAAGTCAATGTTCATCTTACATATGTTAACTGACGTCTCATGTCTCCCTAAAATGTATAAAACCAAACTGTACTCTGACCACCTTGGGGATATATCATCAGGACCTTCTGAGGCTGTGTTATGACATGCGTCCTCAACCTTGACAAAATAAACTTTCCAAATTAACTGTGACTTCTCTCAGCTTTTTGTGATTCACACTAATATTCATATTTAGGCAGGGAAATTAAGTTCTTTATCTTAGTAAATTATTAAATAATATGTAGACATGTGTTAAAGTAACCACAAAAAATAATATATCTTTTTAGAGAGATACTTTGAGACTACGCAAGTGCACCATTTCTCCTTAAATTTTTGCCCACAAATTTTATCATTAATCACTGATCTTGCTTGCAGCAATTGTTATTATGGCAGCCTAGTGGTGATTTTCTAATTCCAGTATTCATCCCACATTAATTATCTGGAATTGTTCTATAGGAAGATTACCCTTTATTTGTATTTCCATTTTAAAATTTTCTATAATATGTTGCAAATTATTTGTTTATTGCTGCCTACCTATTCAACTGTGCTTTATCTCTGGCTGATATATTTTATTTTATATTTATACTTTTTATTGTCAGAATTTCAGTTTTCTTACTTATCAAATATTAGTAAGGACTATGATAGGAATAGCAGGTTAAGTGCTACAATACTTAGTAATGGAGCACAGTGGCATGATCTTGGCTCACTGCAATCTCTGCCTCCTGGCTTCAAGCGATTCCCCTGCCTCAGCCTCCCAAGTAGCTGGGATTACAGGCATGCACCACTATACCCAGATAGTGTGAGTGTGTGTGTGTGTGTGTGTGTGTATTTTTAGTAAAGATGGGGTTTCACCATGTTGGCCAAGCTGGTCTTGATCACCTGACCTCAAGTGATCTGCCTGCCTCAGCCTCTCAAAATGCTGGGATTACAGACATGAGCTACAGCGGCCAACCAGTCTGTTACAATTTCTAAATTATGCTTTCCTCAACCTTTCCAAGTGAAAACAATTTTATACAATTTCTCATACTTTTTATATTCACTCAACATATAGTAAGAAACTCCTATTAATCCATAATATTAATAAGAAAATAATTCTGTAATATAGAGTGGTAATACGATAACCAAAACTTAATTTTGAGTATTTAAGAGTAATTTCCAACATTTATTAACATTAATGAAATGGAAGAATATTGAAATTCATGAAGCTACTCTTTAGGATTATTTTTTGGGCTAGATTCCCAGCAATATAAATGTAAGAGCTGAGTGGGAACATTGGCATATTGAAATAGGATGATTTTCAGATTAGGTAGAATGCTTCCTGGAGGCACCTCACATATAATATTAATAAGAAAGATAAAGTTTATAATTATAGTATTTTCCTACTGCAAACATGAAGATGCTTTATAGAAGAAATTACATATTTTAAAATTGCCTTTTATTTCTATACTTTCTTGTGTCTGATTACAGTGCACGGTAAGAATTAAAAGTTTTTGACAGATTCTAGCATTTGAAAGAGCAGTTCATTCAAAGGAGAACCATTCATGCTTATTTTAATGTGCAGTAATGAAATGAATACCCAATCAGTTCCTGTCACTGTGTCTCTTGAATTGCATCTTCTCATACCACATGCAAGTTTAGGTTGGAAGGTATTTGGAGGCCCAATAATTTTATACTCAAAATTTACACTTAAAAAATTCTGTCTGTTGTATGAGCTATTTCTTTGTGTATTAAGTGAATGACAAGAAATAGAAAATACCCTAGATATATAAAACAGAAATGAAGTTAATGCAAAGAGATGTAGTCCTTAGAAATCAATATATGACTTGCTGGTAGGGGTGAGAATCAAGATCCACAACTGGAATTAAAAATGTTAAGAGGCCGGGCACGGTGGCTCATGCCTGTAATCCCAGAACCTTGGAAGGCTGAGGAGGGCAGATCATGAGCTCAGGAGTTAGAGACTAGCCTGGCCAATATGGTGAAACCCCGTCTCTACTAAAAATACAAAAAAAAAAAAATTAGCTGGACGTGGTGGCAGGCGCCTGTAGTCCCAGCTACTCAGGAGGTTGAGGCAGGAGAATCGCTTGAAACTGGAAGTGGGAGGTTGCAGTGAGCCAAGATTGCGCCACTGCACGCCAGCCTGGGCAACAAGAGCGAAATTCTGTCTCAAAAAAAAAAAAAAAAAAAAAAAGAAAAGAAAAAGAAAAGAAAAGAAAATTTAAGAACAAATTGTCATTGCTCTCAGCCAGGTATCACTGCTTCAACTGCTGCTTGCAACTGAACTAGTAGCTGGCGATTGAAATGCTGGCCTGCTTACCAGAAAAACACAACAGCGGATGACTCCATCTCTTCTTAAACTTTTCTGTGAATATCGCACGAATGCTTCTTACTTTAAAATGTAACCCCCATCCAGATGCAACCACAAGAAAGTAAGAAAAAATGAATTTTGAACTTTTAGGTCTTTGTGATTTAGGAAGGCATAGTAGGAGAAGTAAGGACAAATACTGAGGACCAATGAGCCATATTTTACACTGTGTCCCTACTGAAGTTCTATACAGCGTACTATAGTCTATACATTAAAAAAACCAATAATAAGAGAAGCACTGTTTCCACCTCATGTATTTCTCTCATTCCTAGGGTTTGTGCAAACACATGTGCCCCCACCCCACACACACACCTATTAAATATCTTCCCAAGAGATAATCTAATATCTTTTTAGTCATGATTCATCCATGAATGAATATTACTGTAATTCAATTCTAGTGTCAATTTGACACCTTATAATTTAGGAGTAAATAATTAAGTACAGTTCAGAACCTCTAGCACACAAACACTTAAGCTGTTAAAGCGCAGGGAGTGGGGACAGGGAAGAAGGCAGATAACTGAGGCCACAGTCTTAGTTCTCTACGGCCATAGTTAATATTTTGAACTTTGTTCTTCTCTTACACTTTCTTCGTTTGATTAGTTTTTCAAATGGCCAGAGTTGTTTCTTTGTGGGGTAGGGGAAACCAGAATCCCTATTCCTGAGAAGTCAGAATTTTATTGATATTATACCTATATTAGAGTTCTTTAATCAGTAATTATGTCTTTATTGTTAGGCATAATCGTTATTAGGACATGCATCAAATTAATAGTGCTGCCTAGGTACTTTGTAGAGGAAAATCAAAATAAAATGAATTTGAAAAAATTGAAATAAAAAGTATATTATTTTAAATTTGACATATAAGACTGGGCATGGTCACTCATGCATGTAATCTCAGCACTCTGGGAGGCCAAAGAGGGTAGATCACTTCAGGTCCGGAGTTTCCAGACCAGCCTGGCCAACATGTTGAAACCCCATCTCTGCTAAAAATAAAAAAAAATTAGCTGAGTGTGGTGGTGTGCACCTATAATCCCAGCTACTCAGGAGGCTGAGGCAGGAGAAATGCTTAAACCCAGGAGGCAGAGGTTGCAGTGAGCCAAGCTCGCACCACTGCACACAAGCCTGAGTGACAGAGTGAGATTCCAAAGTGCTATAATTATTGACATTTTAAAACAAAACTTAGTTTGCTTACGGTATGGAAGGTTGTGAGAACTCTCCTGCATTGTAACAACATGAACAAGACCTCTGAGAGTTTATTTGACAAAGAAACTAAACTCCAGTGACAAGTCTATCTTTAAGGAGGAGGGACCCAGAGTGGCTTTCATTCTTGAAGAAATAGCTGGAGGTATTGGAACTACCATAGATGAAAGAAATAACATTGACGAAATTTGTCAAATTTTTAAATCCTGAGAGTGGTGTGGTATGATACTTAGACACATAAGGAATCTGCATATAATTTTGGTTCTGTCACACAAACTTCCACACAGAGCTCACGAGAATAATCTAAGGTACAGGAAGAAACTAAAAGATACTTCCTTTGAGGAAAAAGTGCTGAAGTCTGAGGGTGTAGCAGTGAGAGGTGAAGCCATCTGGACTTCCTGGGTCGTGTTGGGACTTGGAGAAGTTTCCTGTCTAGCTAAAGGATTGTAAATGCACCAATCAGCACTCTGTGAAAACGTACCAGTCATCACTCTGTAAAAAGAACCAATCAGTGCTCTGTAAAATGGACCAATCAGCAGGATGTGGGTGGGGCCAAATAAGGGAATAAAAGTTGGCCGGCCTAGCCAGCAGCAACCCTCTGGGGTCCTCTTCCATTCTGTGGAAACTTTGTTCTTTTGCTCTTCAAAATAAATCTTGCTGCTGCTCACTCGTTGGGTCCGCACTACCTTTATGAGCTATAATACTCACTGTGAGGGTCTGTGGTTTCACTCCTGAAGTCAGCGAGACCACAAACCCATCAGAAGGAAGAAACCCTGGACACATCTGAACATCTGAAGGAAAAAACTCCAGACACACCATCTTTAAGAAGCTCAGCTTCATTCTTGAAGTCAGCGAGACCAAGAACCCACCAGAAGGAACCAATGCTGGACACAGCAAGATAACCTACAGACATTCTCTAGGCACTTTAAGCCTTAGGCTGAGTAGGAGACAATAGGTATTATGGGGTATTTAGAAAAGGATGGGAGAAGAAAGCTGGGAGAGTACCAGTAAATGAAGGTCCAAGAAGCCTGCTAAAATTTCATGCTAGAAAGGCAACTGAAAGAGATCTATGAACATTCTGAGCCATCTACTTATGAAATATGGTCAAGGAAGCTGAAAAATATCTATCCACTGAGGATTAAGTTCAGAGCATCCACTAAAGCCTACATGCAGAAGGAAACAAAAAAAGAAACTGCAAAGTATTTTGGACAGTACCTTGAATACCAAGCAGTAGCAGCGTTGACTAGGGTGGAGAAGTGGGCTGAAAGAAATGCTTCTAAAGTATAAGTGAAGGGGCCTGCTGAAGTCTGAAGTTAGGGCAGGAGATATGCAATTCAAATCATAAGTTCCAGTACAGGGAAGATTCTGCTTCCATCAGCTACAAAGTCTTGGCTCATATTCCATAAATACATACACTTACTGGGTACCCACAAAAGTTAAAAATTAAAAAAAAAAATCAAAAAAGAATGTACACTACTTTCTGTACAAAAAATATGTCACCAGAATTGCAAAGGAAAAGTAAAACTAACTAAACATGACATAACATTATGTACTAAAATTCTAAGGAATGCACACATACACACACCTCCTCCTCCTCCTCCTCCTCCTCCTCCTCCTCCTCCTCCTCTTCTTCTT